>NC_057802.1:402306699-402430090 GCF_018294505.1 Triticum aestivum | reverse complement strand
GTCTCACGACTTCAAATCCCCACCGACCACTAATTTATTACCATTTCTGTCCTTCATATACGCGCTGACGGGTGGGCCCTATGGTAATGTGCGCTGCTGAATGTGGACCGTTTGACTGGTCAATTGATCGTGTCATCAACAAATTACGGAGCTGTATGGTGAGCCAGTGACCGTATGATCACCCTAAAATGTGTTTTATTAACACAATACAGGCTCACACTACCCTTTCTTTCTTTCATATACGCGCTGACAGGTGGGCCCCACGGTTACGCGCCCCGATGGTGCAACACTAGTTGCACCACGTGGAACGTTTGACTGGTCAATTGATTGTGTCATCAACAAAATACGAAGTTGTACGGGTGAGCCAGTGACCGTATAATCACGACATGTATTTTTTTAACACGGTACAGATGCAAGCGCTCATATATACACACAAGCACTCACCGCTATAAGCGCACACACATAGACCCTACGCCTATGAGCACCTTCGAGAGAGGGAGCCAGCATATGATCTTGAGATTTTACGAAGTCACCATAGGTGCCTTGTAGTCGAGTGGAACGTCTTCTCCCACTGAACGCATATCGTCGGAAAATTACTGAAATTAACCCAGGATAAATGCGAGCACCAGGACTTTAACCCTGGTGGGTTCGAGAAACCACTGTCCTCCTAACCATCCAACCACAGGTTGGTTAGCACCACAAAATGTATGTGCTGACCGTGATGAGCTTATTCTGAAGTCCAGTGACCATATCGTGCTTTCGCTTCAAATACAATGACCGTAACTGTCGTCAACAAAATACAGAGCACGCATCAAATACAATGTCTGTCTGTGTCATCAACAAAATACGGAGACGTATCGTGAGCTAGATACCGTATGATCACCACAAGAATATATACGGTGAACGTAATGAGCATATTCTGAAGTCCACCGACCGTATAGTGCTTTCGCTTGAAATACAGTGACCGTCACACGTGAATGTGTCATGGGCATGCATACTTTTAGAGGGCCGAGAGATAGTTTGTGTGCGTACATGAAAGTGGTGTAGAAAGAGGGGGTGTCCGGTGGAGACAAGGAGAGATATGCCCTTCGTTTCTCTTTCCCGTGACTAATATTTAGGAGAAAATATAAACATTCACAATGCAGAACAAATATTTTTGGATGCACCATGCAATTAACTTTCATGTATTAGTGGTCGATTGCGTGTGTGGTGTGGTGGGCACATCATTTCTAGTTGGGGTGGGCACATCATTTCTAGTTGTGGTGGGTCAACATGAGGACTCATGGGTCGGTTCCATCCTGCGCCATATAGGTTGGACCGAGACGCATTATACGAAGACCCATGTGGAGGACTCGACGTACAACACGAAGCTACTAGAGTCGTGGAGGACTCTATCCCCACTGGTGATAAGCCGACTATATATGATTTGTAACCCTAGGCCCCGAGTATGTTATAGAAGCCTGGGAGCTAGTTCGTCGATAGTATACACACACGAACAATGCCTGGTATTCACGTGTACTTTGTACACACCCCTATCACTAATATACAGTACAAGGAGTAGGCTTTTTCCTCAACTGCAAGGGTCCGAACTTGGGTAAAACCTTGCCTCGTATTACCATCCAGCCTAACAGTCAGGGATATCCTACCGAATGATCTGATGGAATCATATCTGCCAACTACTAAGAGAGAGGTGTGTCTGTGGGGGGGGGGGATGTGTGCGAGAGAGGCCTAGATAATGTGCGTGCGGGAGACACATAGGCACATATATGTGCATATAGAGGGCTAGTAGAGACCGTGCGTGTGTGTATATGCATGTGAGAGAAATAGTGTTTTCCAACTAAGATTAGTGAAAAGAGTGGTACATAGTAGTCAGAAAGAGAGAGAGATACAGAGAGAGTGTGTGCGTGAGGCACCCCGACACCCCGGGAGAGATTGTGAGCATGTGTGAAAGAGAAATGCCGATGTATATAAAGTGTGTGCACTTATGCGTTAGATAGAGAGATATATAGCACGTTTGTGAGGACGGGCCGAGGCATAGTGCATCTACATGTAAAAGGCGGTTCTACGCATTAAATTAAAATATAAATGGCACTATTATTTTTGGATGAGATCATGAATTTTGCAATTTGCGTATGAACGAAAATTGGTCTATCAGACACCCATACTCTATTGAATTCTAACATGTGCATGTGTTTATTTCATGTTATCGATCCATAGAGTGAGAGCCGTTTGAAATACAGGCAATGCATTGCTTTTGCAATTCATATATAAACATTAATTAGTGCACTCCATGTTGTTAGTGTGAAGCACTTTATACATTTGTCACTTACATGGATACATTCCAAATTGCTAGCTACGAAACAGAATACATGTTGAATTCAACATAAAGGGGGTTTCGAAGATTCGAATTCATAGGAAGTGCATTAATCTATTTGAACCCGAGATAATGACATTTGTAAATCAGATCTAAAAGCGGGCATCAATCTTTGTTGTGCGTTTGAACATGCTATATATTCATACGCATGTCTAACTATTTTTTTGCAACCAAGGAGATTATATCTGGAACCATGCATGAACTGAGGTAAGTTGCATATTTTTTAATATATACTCGTGTACAATGTATATTCAAATGTACCCCATCCATTCGAAAACAATCGTAGTTTTAGGACTTTCAAGAGTAAAGATTTGTGAAGTTTGACAAATCCTGAAAGTTCAATTCAAGAGAACCGAAAACGTTAATGCTTCTGCTCCCAAATATTGAACGAAGCGCCAAATAAGCCTCTGGTCACCCGAAACCGCGCGAGACTAATGTTTGGTGGTAGGAAATTACTGTCCTGACTCTGGCACGTGTAGCCTATCGGCCCGATGTCCAAAGGTCTAAACAGGGGTAGGTTTGTAACTTCACCAACATGCTAGTCTCAACCGCCTCCTAGAAGCGCCTCAGGGGTAGGTTTGTAACTTCACCCATGCGCTCGGCCGAAATCTATCCGGCCCACCATTTGGGACACCTGAGATTACTGTCCTACCCCCAACCCGCAATATGTCCGAAATTTTAGATGGGGGCAAAGTTTGTAACTTTCCCCAAATTTCAAACAAGCACGTCCCAAACCGAAAACATTGTTCACCCTTAGTTCCCCCTCCCTCCGTTTCCCCATTCATACTCCATGGGCACCAAAACGCCCTCTCCACCAGCCGCAAAACCCCAGCCTCCTCCGTCCTCCACCCCATCGCGCCCAATCCACCGCTGCCCTCCTCCATCACGCCGGAGTCGGTACCCCGACGTCGTCGTCCAACGCAACCACATCCGCAACGCCCTCAAGGACTTACCAGCTAAAGCCAAGGCAGAGCTGCCTCCACGACGCCCACGCCGACGTGCGCCGTACCAGAACCACTTTGACCACGCCGTCCTGCGCCTCACCGCTGCCGCTCCACTGTCGCAACCGTCCACCGCACCGGAGATGTTCCCGCTACGCCGTCGTTCGCCGCCTCAGATCTGGTTCCCCGCCGCCGACAGACGGCCACCGCACCACACTCAACAACTTGGCCATGGGTTCGTCCAAGGCTCCACCGTCCTCCACAACTTCTCGTTTCCAGCAAACCACAAGAAGATCGTTGGAAAAATAGAAGGAGGACACAGCACTGCCAGCAGAAAGAGGTACTACTCTTCCCTTATTCGTGCAAATCTTACGTCTTTACTCACACCGTATTCATCCCACGAGAGAAACTAGTTGAGCGCTTCGCACTGCATCTTCTTCGTGATACTAAATGCACAAGGTTTCCTCCCATTTACTATTTCACCTTTGCTAGAGGTCAGTAGCCCACCTGCATTTCAATTCAGGGCCAGTCGAATCGCAATTAAAAGAAGCAGCACCCGCTTAGGCGCGCGGAGCACCTAGTCCGCCTGTTCGCCGGGGAAGCGGCGCATCGGTGTCTATCATAGGGGTGTGGGGCGCAGGAGCTGCTTGCGCCCGATCTGGAGGTCGGCGGGGCTTCAAGGGATGGCCGGGGTGGTTCCAAGCATGACGGTGCGGTAAGGTCGAGGGGAGGGCGAAGGCAGGGGACTGGGCCGGTGGTCGCTGGCGTTTTGAGGAAGATCATAACACTGACTGGCTGGAGGTAGATGAAGGCGATCTGCCTGTTCTTTGTACATCAGACGGTGCAGAAAAAATGGATTGACCTATTTGTTTTTAGTCGACTGTTATTTTCATAGGACCACACCTTGTGGTGTGCTTGAGGAGCATCTGCATTTCCCAGCCATCCCTGTGCTCATATTTCAAAATCCTAGAATCTAGTAATTTCGTGTGCCATGCATGTTGTAGAGCTATCATATGTCTCCCGTCATTTATTTCTCACCGACCTGCTATCTGCTACCTTTACACTGTATTACTTGTGCACACACTTCACCCATACTCACACTATTGTTTTTTATGCATGGGTATTTCAGACTCTGACGCGGTGTTGATGAATACAAAAAAGAAAAGACAGAAGTCGCTCCAGTGTAATTCGAAGATAAGCACTAAGCGTCTCAGCGCTCTAAAGGGTGCAGTGCCAGCAGATGGAGACAGTAAACGTAGCTCTGTAGTTGATGATCTCAATTGCCACACACAACCATCCCAGGTGCTTGCTTTAACTTCGCGCTGTCAAATGTGGTTGCATGTTGCATATGGTGTCTAGCTTGTATTGCTTCCAATTTGGTTAAATTGCGTCAGCTTACTTTACACATTATACCTTCAATAATGACATGCCTTCATGTTTTTGATACATACTACATATGTCTATTAACCATGTTCGTACATCAAACTAATGCTCTTTTGTATCCCTCATCAATCACTTATGACGAGACAGTCACCCGAGTGGGTTACTGTGAGACGCGCTACTCGTTTAAAGAGTGCAGTGTCATCCTCCCCACATGATTCTCAAGAAACAGCAAGGCTAAATGAAGATAGTCAACGTAGCTCTCTAGTTGATGACCGCAATTCCCCCACACCATCATCGCAGGTGCTTGCTCTTACTTGGCAGTGTGATACGTGGTTGCATGTTGCATATGGTGTCTACCTTGTAATGCTTCTAATTAGGGTAAATTGCATCTGCTTAGTTAACACATTATACCTGTGAATATGACATGCGTTCCCGTTTTTGGTACATATTACGTCTTTGTATTAACCATGTTCTTATCAAACTACTTTTCTTGTGTATCCCTCATCAATCACTTCTGACGAGACACCTTCAAGTTGACAATGTCATATTGGTTGCATCTTGCATATCATTTCAAACATGTATTGCCTCTAAGTTGTTGAAGTGCCACTTATAATGAGACACATCTAACTTGGTAGAGTGATTTTGGTTGGATCTTTCATATGGTGTCTAGATTGCATTGCTTCCAATTTGTTGAAATGCCTTCTGCTTAGCGTTTTTTGTACATATTCCATCCTCCTACAATGTGGTTGCCATACATAAAAGTTGTGTTCGTCAGTATCATGCATCAACGAATTTGGAAGTGCGAATTTCATTCCTTTTTCTTGTGTGTTTACTTGACAAGGCAAAATCTAAAAGGACGAAGGCACAGAATGATGGTGGTCCTCTGGAGCAACCGAAATAGATGATCTCTGCAGATTCTCCTGCTACTCCTACTGCAGTGCAAGTTCCAAATCTCATCTCCCCTACTCCACAACCCCAGGTGCTTGCTCTAACATGGCAGTGTGATATCTGGTTGCATGTTGCATATGGTGCCTAGCTTGTATTGCTCCTAATTTGCTAAATTGCATCTCCTTAGCTTACACATTATACATGTGAATATGACACGCCTTCCTGTTTTTGGTACATACTACATCTGCCTATCACACCATGTTCTTACATCAAACTACTGTTCTTGTGTATCCTGCATCTATCGCTTATGATGAGAAAGTCACGCCCGTGGGTTAGTATGAGACACGCTACTCTTATAAAGAGTGCAGTTTCATCCTCTCCACATGATTCTCAAGAAATAGCAAGCCTAATTGAAGATATTGAACGTAGCTCTGTACTTGAAGACCGCACTTCCCCTACACCACCATCGCAGGTGCTTGCTCTAACTTCGCAGTGTGATATGTGGTTGCATGTTGCATATGATGTCTAGCTTGTAATGCTTCTAATTAAGGTAAATTTCATCTGCTTAGTTTACACATTATACCTGTGAATATGACATGCCTTCCTATTTTTGGTACACACTACATCTATGTGTTAACCATGTTCTTACATGAAACTACCTCTCTTCTGTATCCTGCATCAATCACTTACGATGAGACACCTTTATTCGTTGCATATTGCATATTATTTCTAGCCTGTTGCAATGTATTGCTTCTAATTTGGTCAAATACATTTGTTAGGCCACCCTTTTAATTTGGCAGAGTGATATTGGTTTCATCTTTCATATGGTTTCTAGCTTGCATTGCTTCTAACTAGTTCACACACCTTGTGCTTAGTTTACACTTTATACATCATACATGCCAATATGTCATGTCGTCCTATTTTTCATACATATTCCATCCTCCCATCAAGCGGCCGTCTTACATGAAAGTAGTGCTCGCCAGTATCATGCATCAATGAGTTCTGAAGAGCAAATTTTAGTCCTTTTTCTTATGGGTTTGACTTGACAAGGAAAAATCAAAAAAGAGGAAGAAAAAGAGTAAGAAAGGCGATGATGGTGGTCCTCTGCAACAATGTAAACGGAGCATCTGTACGGATTCTCCTTGTATTGCGAGTGCATTACAAGTTCCAAGTCTCCGCTCCCCTACTCCACCATCCAAGGTGCTTGCTCTAATTTGGCAGTGTGATATCTGGTAGCATGTTGCATATGGTGTCTAGCTTGTATTGCTCCTAATTAGTGTAAACTGCATCTGCTTAGCTTACACATGATACGTGTGAATATGACACGCTTTCCTGTTTTTGGTACATACTATATCTGTCTATCACACCATGTTCTTACATGAAACTACTCTTCTTGTGTATCCTGCGTCAGTCACATATGATGGGACACCTTTAAGTTGGCAGTGTGATATTGGTTTGCGTCTTGAATATGATTTCTAGCATGTAGTGCTTCTAGTTTGATGAACGCCACCTATGACGAGACACTTTTAACTTGGCAGAGTGATATTGATTGCACCTTCCATATGGTGTCTAGCTTGCAGTGCTTCTAATTTGTTGAAGTGCCTCTGCTTAGTTACCACATCATAGGTGTGAATATGTCAAGCCGTCCAGTTTTTCGTACATATTCCATCCTCGTATCATGACTTTGCCTTTCATCAGAGTAGTGTTCGTCAGTATCATGCATGAATGAGTTCTGAAGAGCGAATTTTATTCATTTTTCTTGTCGGTTTAACCTCACAATGCAAAATCAATAAAGCGGAAGGAAATTGGTAAGGCATTGGATGATGGTGGTCCTTCCGAGCAACTTAAACGGAGGGTCTCTACAGATTCTACTCCGCCATCCTCCCAACAAGATTTGCAAGACAATGCAAGGCTAGATAGTCAACGTAGTTGTGTAGATGATGAGCACATCTCCCCTACTCCACCATCACAGGTGCTTTTTCTAACTTGGCACTATCATATGTGGTTGCATGTTGCGTATGATGTCTAGCTTGTATTGCTTCTAACTTTTTTGAATTGCATCTGCTTACTTTACACATAATGCATGTGAATATGACACGTGTTCTTGTTTCTAGAACATACTATATCTGATCACACCATGTTCTTACATCAGACTACTGTTCTTGCATATCCCGCATCAGTCACTTATGATAAGGCACCTTTAAGTCGCCACTATGATATAGGTTGTGTCTTGCATATGATTTCTAGCATGTACTGCTTCTAATTTGTTGAAACGCCAGACAGTTTGAACTTGGCAGAGTGATATTGGTTGCACCTTTCATATGGTGTCTAGCTTGCAGTGCTTCTAATTTGTTGAAATGCCTTCTGCTTAGTTACCACATCATAGGTGTGAATATGTCATGTCGTCCTATTTTTCGTACATATTCCATCCTCGTATCATGTGTTTGCCTTTCATCCGAGTAGTGTTCGTCAGTACCATGCATGAATGAGGTCTGAAGAGCGAATTTTATTCCTTTTTCTTATCGGTTTGACTTCACAATGCAAAATCAATACAGCTGAAGGAAATTAGTCCAGCAGTGGATGATGGTGGTCCTTCAGAGCAACTCGAACAGAGGGTCTCTACAGATTCTACTCCGCCATCCTACCAACAAGATTCGCATGACAACACAAGGCTGGACAGTCAACGTAGCTGTGTAGATGATGAGCACATCTCCCCTACTCCACCATTGCTTGCTCTAACTTGGCACTATTATATGTGGTTGCATGTTGCGTATGATGTCTAGCTTGTACTGCTTCTAACTTTGTTGAATTGCATCTGCTTACTTTACACATAATGCCTGTGGATATGACACCTGTCCCTGTTGATAGAACATACGTGTAGATGATGAGCACATCTCCCCTACTCCACCATCACAGGTGCTTGCTCTAACTTGGAACTGTCATATGTGGTTGCGTGTTCCATATGATGTCTAGTTTGTATTGCTTCCGATTTTGTTGAATTGCATCTGCGTAGCTTACAACTTATACCTGCAACGATCACTTACCCATAAGACACATTTAACTTGGGAGTGTGATGTAGGTTGCATCTTGCACTATCTTCTAGCTTGTACTGCTTATAATTTCTTGAAATGGCACTTACGACGAGACACTGTTTACCTGATAGAGTGATATTGGTTGCATGTTCATATGGTGCCTAGCTTTCATTTCTTCTAATTTTGTTGAAATGCCTTCTGCTTACTGTTTTTCATACATATTCCTCCTCCTATCGTACGTCTGAATATGCAATGTTGTCTTCTTTTGTATATATTCCATCCTCCTATCCTGCGCTTGCCTTACATCAAAGTAGTGTTCGTCTGTATCATGCATCAACCAGTTATGCAGAGCTAATTTTATTCATCTTCTTTTGGTTTTGACTTCATAAGGCAATATCAGAAAATAGGAAGGAAAAGAGTAAGTTAGGGGATGTTGGTGGTCCTCCGGACCGAGGCAAACAGAGACTCTCTAGATTTGCCACTGCTACTGCTAATGAAGTTGAAGTCCCAAGTCTACATGATGAGTTCATCTCCCGTACTCCACCATCGCAGGTGCTTGCTCTAAGTTGACAGTGTGATAATTGGTTTCATGTTGCATATGTTGTCTAGCCTGTATTTCTTCTATTTTGCTTAAATTGCACCTGCTGAGTTTATACGTTATACATGTGCATATGACATGCTTTTTTGTGTCTAGAATACACTGCATCTATCAATCATACCATGTTCTTACATCAAAGTACTGCTGTTGTGTATCCCGCATCAGTCACTCATGATTGGACGCTTTTAACATGGTAGTTTGATAGTGGTTGCATCTTGCATTGATTTCTATGTTGTACTGCTTCTAATTTTTCGAAATGCCACTTATGACAAGACACTTATAACTAGGCAGAGTGATATTGGTTGCATCTTTCATATGGTTTCTAGCTTGCATTACTTCTATTTTCTTGAAAATCCTTCTGCTTAGTTTACACATCGTAGCTATTAATATGTCACGCCGTCCTGTTTTTTTACATATTCCATCCTCATACGGTTGTCTTACATCAAAGTATTGCTTGTCTGTATCATGCATCAATGAGTTCTGAAGAGCGATTTTATTCTTTTATGTTGTGGGTATGCCTTAACATGGCAAAGTCAAAAAAGAGCAAGGAAAAGAATATAGTAGGGAATGGTGTTACTCGTCGGGTGAAACGGAAAAGGATCTGCCCTCGAGATTCTGCTGGTACTTATAGTGCAGTAGAAGGTCCAAGTCCACCGGCTAAATCTACAAACACAGTATCACCTGCTCCACCAGCTGCAGCATCCGCTTCAACTGTACCAGCATCTCAACGAGTTACTCGTTCGTTTGCTCCAGAACTGGCCAGTTCCCAAGCTGCATTCACACCTTACACTACTTCCGAAGCACTGCTGACACAATAGGACTTGGCAAGATCAGATGAACCTCATGAGCATCAACACCAAGACAGTACCTGACCGAGTCAAGTTGCAGTTGCATGCTCCTTTATATGTACTCTCACAGTTTGATGTGCACTAACACTTTCCATATTCGTTGTTGAACTAGCACCACGGTGCAAGCGGAAACAGACATCAGGGATAATGCTTGACAGATTAACAAAATCTAAAGGAGGAAGAATGGAGATCCATTTTGAGGCAGTTTAAAAAGGCCACGTGATGAGAGTCATCCAAGTTAGTATCAGAGGCAGCCATTGCCGTTAGGTGTCATGCACGTATCCTCCCAACGTGGATCCAGTACAGGAATGAGAAAGACAATACCCAGTTTAACACCTTCCTTGACTATTTATCTGTAAGTAATGTTATTCATCGCAATTTGTAATATTGTCTTGCTCTGTGCCATACTTTCTAGCTTCCTCCTAATAAGACTCACATTCTTTTTTCAACAGATGAGGTTCAAGTTGGATCCGAAAGATGATGCAACTAAACAAGCACGCACTCATGTTTTTCAGTCTGCTCTGCGATAGTATCGGTACCACCTTAGAAAATCTCACTTTGAAGGCAAGGCTAACAATGAAATCGCCCAAACATCTCCAGTGGAATATATTACAGATGAAGACTGGACAGCCCTTGTTAAACACTGGTCTGATCCAAAGTATCAGGTAGGGTATATGTATTTGATCAGACCACATATTGAACTTGTATTTATGTATGTGCCTTACAAGTGTATCCTCTTCTAGGCTAACTGTTTGAAGAACAAGACCAACCGTTCTAAAGTGAAATTCCAACAGACAACAGGATCTCGTAGCTATATTGCACACCGCGAGGCTCTTGTAAATAGCTGCTACTTCCTTCTTTTTTCTGTGCCATATTATCGTATCTATATTGACTTGTTCCAAATACAGAGGAAAACCCGTGCGGACCAAAAAGAACCTGAACCGAATGTAGTGCAAATCTTCAAGGATTGCCACACCAGCAAGATGAAGGGCACGAGCACACCAGTTCAGGCCGCTGTTGTAAGTCCTTACTCCTCCTGCCTTTGAACTGATTGGTACTGTGATGTGTTCATTTAACTGCTTGGTTTGTAGCCAATGTCAGTTACTCTGTTCACTTTTATACACAGTTGTCTTAACGTATCATTTCACCTTACATGGTTTAAAAGAGATGAAGGATATTCTTTTGGTCTTGATTTGTAATCTAGTTGTGATGTTCACGTGCGCACACAATGATAGAATAGCCTGTTTGTTTTATATCTGTTTGCCCATGATATGAATGATGTCATACTATGTTTATCCTACTTTAAACCATGTCTCTTTATCCTTAGATGTCAACGAATGTGAGGAAATAGACAATACAGTAGGCATGCTACATGGGCATATGTTCCGAAAGTGATTTTATTATGTAGTTGGCACTACAATACATGCTAATGTATTACAGTAGTTCACCAAAATAAGTTATGTATAAACGTGAAACCTACTTTATTTGTTTTTGTCTCATTAGTAACTTATCCGGTACACTAATCTACAAGTTCAAACTTTCAGCAAGCTATGGAACAAATGATTGAACAGCCACAACCACCTGAAGGTGACGAGGCTACCACAGGCAGAATGTCACCTCTTGCTGCAATGCGTCAGTATCTCTCCACTAACAGTGCAAAAAGCACCTTCTTGGGTAATTCTGGGTTGGTTGTCAAGGTAACCTCGTCCAAATTGCCTACTGAACTAAATCTTTCGGCTAGACAGAGTGATATATCTGTGCTCCAAACACAAGTCCAACCCCTAATGGACGTTGTGTCGGAAACAAAAATAGTGGTTGACAAATGTCGTGAAGATATGAATGGTTTTGAAACCAGACTATCAGACATTTGCTTTGTTGTTCAAGAGCAATGGCGGAAAAAGGGGAAGATCATGTTGCTCCATCAGATTCTACAGCCTGAAACATAAGCACTCAGGTCAAATGATCTGTGCTTCTATACATCTGATGGTGCTTTTATCTGCAAGGATTGTAAACTTTATGCCAACAGGCCTTTTGTTGTATGGTTGGATTTTTGTTGTTGTGATACAACATTTATGATGCTGCCAAAGGCTGTAGTAATTACGACACTATTTTTGTATAGTGTAGGTTTATCTTAGTAATGTATTCGGCCGAAAGCTTCGTAGGAGCCCAACATGCCAACATTCGTCGGGCCCATTCCAATTGGGATAAAAACGATTCTGGGCCGAAATTTGCATGTAGCCCACTAAAAATATCTGGGCCTAAATCAGCATAAGCTTTCATATTTTTCTGGTAGGCCTGTGCCCATAGTGGGCCTTTAACAGGCCTAAATATAATTTGGGCCCTCAGTAATAATAGGCCGTTTACATGTGTAAATATCTTGAGCCCATAAAAAACATGGGCCTTTAATAGGCTGAAAGTAAGATTGGGCCCTAATTGTGCCAAATAACCCACTGGTCTCAGCAGGCCAAAATGGTGGCCGATTTACAATGCGGATCGTCCACAGGCCGAAATTCAGACGGGCCGTAAATGCGCCGACCTACTACACGGGCCTTTAACAGGCCGGAAGTTTGGTCGGGCTTGATTAGTGTCATTTTTATATGGGCCGTTAGGAGGACCGATGTGGCATTGGGCCACATATGGCCCATGGATTTCGTCCGACGTTAACAGGCCAAAAGTCCCAACAGGCTGAAAGTGGCCCAAATCTGTAGCGGGCCTCTAACAGGCTGAATGTCAGACATGGCCGAATATGACCCATATCCTTCACGGTCGTTTATGGGCCGAAAGTTTCAATGGCCTATAAATGGGCCCAAATGAAGTAGGACCTTTAACAGACCGGAAACACACCGGGTCGTAATTCGGCCCAAATTCTTAGCGGACTGTTAACAGGCCAGAAGTGACCATGGGCCGCGATGATGACAAGTTTAGGACGGGCCGTTGACGGGCCGATTTGACACTAGCCGTACAGGCCTTAACTGAGAATGTTGGGCCTTTAGCTGGGCCGGCCCATTATGGTCTGCAAAATCTTATGGGCCTTTAGCTGGGCCGGCCCATTATGGCCCACTAAATCTTGTGGGCCATTAGTTGGGCCGGCCCATTATGGCCCGCTAAATTTTGTGGGCCTTTAGTTGGGTCGGCCCATTTAATCTTTATGGGCCACTTTTGGGCCGGTCCACGTGTCAACGTATCATAGGCGCATCTCTCCCATTGGATGAGTGACACCTGTCCCAACGGTGAGCAAACACGTGTTACCTCCGGCCAATGAGTATTTTACATGTGGAAAATCCCCATTGGTCCGGGCTGTTAACGGGTTATCGGATCCAAAACCGGACCCGATAGCTTAACGGCGTTCCGTTACGGTGGATGCCACTTGTCGGTCACCCTTAACGAAAGCACTTCTATGACGCGCGATTTATCGTCATGGAAGTGGACACTTCCGTGATGATAATTTTGGTAATGTCATGGAATACTTATACGATAGCACAGGTATGACTATCTTGATTCTGTCATAAAATTGTCTTGGATGTACATGCATGACAGAAAATGTGACCTACTGTGAAAAACACGTATCATCACGAAAGTGTATTTTTTTGTAGTGCTAGGGGCTACCGCTACCTCTACGTCGCCATCGACAAGTTCACCAAATGGGCAGAGGTGGAAGCCGTCCGCACCATCCCAGCCGGGTCGGCAGTTAAGTTCATCAAGGGCCTCGTGAGCCGGTTCGGGGTCCCTAACCGCATCATCACCGCCAACGGCTCGCAGTTCACTAGCAATCTCTTCAAGACATATTGTGCTAACCTTGGAACGCAGATCTGGTACGCTTCGGTGGCACACCCCAGGAGCAATGGCCAAGCCGAACGCGCCAATGCGGAGGTCCTGAGGGGCCTCAAGACCATGACCTTCAAGAAGAAGCTCGAGGCCTTCGGCAGGGGCTGGCACGACGAGCTCCAGTCCATGCTATGGTCTCCGCACCACCGCCACCAAGCCAACAGGCGAGACCCCGTTCTTCCTCGTCTACGGAGCAGAAGCGGTTCTCCCTCACGAGGTCAGGCATCGCTCCGTGCGGGTCCTGGCGTTTGATGAGACGCAGCAGGACGCCATGCAGGGGATGGACCTTGTGTTGGGGGAGGAACGCCGTCGTGAAGCCTCGCTCCGAGCAGCAAGATACCAGCAGGCGCTACCATTGTCGCAGCGTCCGCTCCAGGACGCTCGAGGTGGGTGATCTCGTCCCGAGGCGGGTGCTCTCCAGGGAAGGGCTGCACAAGCTCTCGCCCATGTGGGAGGGCCCATTTAGGATCGCCCACGTCTCCAGGCTGGCGCCGCGCGCCTGGAGATGCAGGACGGGATACCCATCCAGAACACGTGGAACATCCAGCACCTCCGGAAGTTCTACCCATGAAGCAAGGCCCAGTGCCTGTGAAGGTCTCCACTCGTGACACTCTCACGTAATAATGAGTGGGATTGTACATGCCCCGGAGTCTCCGGAGTGCTGCCCTCGGGCCTCGGGGGCTCCCTCCCACGTCCTACTGCAGCACTTAGCTCCGCGCTGGTGAGAAGACTAGACTAGGTGCCAGATGCGGCTGTTCATTTGCTTTCCGTAGTTGGCTTGCCTCTCTTTAATGGAAAATTTGAATTCTGATGTTTCTCGCTGGCTTGGTTCGATTCCCTTTTCTCTCCATTTCTTCCCTCGGTTTTCTGTTTTGCCCGACATTCTCCCTCGCGCGCCTCGTGAGGGGGCTGGACAGGTGCGCGCGTAAGCGCTTCCCTTGGTCTTCATGAGTCACCCTCGTCCGAGCTCGCGACCGGTGCACCCCTTTTTAAGTCCGTGCCCCACGGGTACCGCGACGTGGTGCGCTAGGCCATGCCCGGCCACGCCTCAGGCCCTGAGCAAGGTAGGATAAGGGTTTCTTAACGAATTTTTGCAGTATCTCGACACCTCCCAAGTCCACAGCAGGGAGGTCTCATCAGGTGCCGGGAGATGCGCGCCTCATGAGGTGAAAGCTACTTCAGACGCATCGAGCTAAGTTATCCTTACATGCCTACGTAAAGCACTGATGCCGCAGCATAACTCAGAAGTAATAAGCATAACAAAAAGCAGGAAAAGCGCTACGGTTCATCATACGCCCCCGCAGGGCCCCATACTTGTTTCTTGTGATGTAGGGAGAAAAGAAAGGAAAAACAGGCAAAAGCGGCCCCTGCGCCCGCGACTACTCCCGGGAACCAGCTCCCAACGCCTCCCCAAGCTCAGGCGGAGCCCTCCTCGTGCTTCACTGGGGCGTGGCGACTGTCGGATTACGGGTTCTGGCAAAACCCTTGAGGTTCGAACTCTGGGGTGCGCACGAAGATCTCTCCCTCGCCCTAGCTCGCTCGCTCACCACGATCTCAAAGCTCAGCACGCCGAACCCAAAGAATAAGGGACACAAGAGTTTATACTGGTTCGGGCCACCGATGTGGTGTAATACCCTACTCCAGTGTGGTGTGGTGGATTGCCTTGTAGGCTGAGGATGAACAAGTACAAGGGAAGAACAACCTCCTGAGGAGAGGTGTTCTTGTGCTCGGTGAGCTTCGGTGGTGGCTAGGGATGGAATGGATCCGATCCAAGATCAGTTGCCCCTACGGTGGTGGCTAGTCCTATTTATAGAGGCCCTGGTCCTCTTCCCAAATATTAGGCGGGAAGGGATCCCACAACGGCCAATTTGAAGGGGGACAACTAGTACAAGCTATCCTGACAAAAGGTGGTCTTCGCCTGCCAAAGGCTCTGGTGGTGACGCTGACGTGGGCTCCGCGATGACCTCCGTCCTGCTGGTCTTGGTCTCATTGCACCGATATGGAAACCATTGGCTGAGGCCTCGAGACTCCTCGCCTGCGCTTGCTCCCTTAGCACCAAAGAGGAAACGGGTACTCTGCGCCCGCTGGCGCCAGCCTGACCTTGGTCATCATGGCTCACGTCACGGGAACCTCGTGAGGTGCCCCTTGCCTTGATCTCTCCGCTCCTCGCGAGCCAGCCTAGGGAGGCTGCCCTTGAGGAGGTCTTGTGTCGTCCGCCTCGCGAGGCTTGCCCCTCGTGAGGATCTTGAGTGTTTGCTGGTGAAGATGGGCCGTACCAGGCCGCTGGTGGAGCCACGCCGTGGGCCACAGGCAGGCAAGTCTGGGGACTCCCGTTCCCAGAACACCAATAGTAGCCCCCGGGCGCAAGGCGCGCTCGGACTTGGCTTCGAGGCGAAGCCAAGGGGCAAGTGTGAAGCGCCGCGGGCCCTAATCACCTGCGGCCTTGATTGACGCGTGGCGACTGACGGGACGTGGGCGTCTTCGCTTCCCCATGCTGCCTCGGCAACTGCCCTCGATTTGACAAGACCTGGACATGCAGAAAAGCCATCATTACCTACGATCATGGAGGTCGCTGGTTGGCCTTCTCCTGCTATAAATGAGGAGGGGGCGGAGCCCCCGCTGCTCATCTCCTTCTTCCTCGCTGCGCGCTCCTTCTGTTGGGAATCGTAGCATAATTTTAAAATTTTCCTACGCTCACCAAGATGCATCTATGGAGTCTACTAGCAACGAGGGAAGGGAGTGCATCTACATACCGTTGTAGATCGCGAGCGGAAGCGTTCCAATGAACGTGGATGACGGAGTCGTACTCGCCGTGATCCAAATCACCGATGACCGAGTGCCGAACGTACGGCACCTCCGCGTTCAACACACGTACGGTGCAGCGACGTCTCCTCCTTTCTTGATCCAGCAAGGGGGGAGGAGAGGTTGATGGAGATCCAACAGCACGACGGCGTGGTGGTGGATGTAGCGGCTCTCCGGCAGGGCTTCGCCGAGCTTCTGCGCGCGAGAGAGAGGTGTTGCAGGGGAGAAGGGAGGTGCCAAAGGCTGTAGTGTGCTGCCCTCCCTCTCCCCCCTTTATATAGGCCCCCAAGGGGGGTGCGCAGCCCTTGGAGATGGGATCTCCAAGGGGGGGGCGGCGGCCAAGGGGGGAAGGGGTTGCCTTGCCCCCCAAGGCAAGGGGGAACTCCCCCCTAGGGTTCCCAACCCTAGGCGCATGGGGGGGAGGCCCAAAGTGGTGCCCCAGCCCATTAGGGGCTGGTTCCCCTCCACTTTCAGCCCACAGGGCCCTCCGGGACAGGTGGCCCCACCCGGTGGACTCCCGGGACCCTTCCGGTGGTCCCGGTACAATACCGATAACCCCCGAAACTTTCCCGGTGGCCAAAACTGGACTTCCTATATATAATTCTTCACCTCCGGACCATTCCGGAACCTCTCGTGACGTCCGGGATCTCATCCGGGACTCCGAACAACTTTCGGGTTTCCGCATACATATATCTCTACAACCCTAGCGTCACCGGAACTTAAGTGTGTAGACCCTACGGGTTCGGGAGACATGCAGACATGACCGAGACGCCTCACCGGTCAATAACCAACAGCGGGATCTGGATACCCATGTTGGCTCCCACATGTTCCACGATGATATCATCGGGTGAACCACGGTGTCGAGGATTCAATCAATCCGTATGCAATTCCCTTTGTGAATCGGTATGTTACTTGCCCGAGATTCGATCGTCGGTATCCCAATACCTTGTTCAATCTCGTTACCGGCAAGTCTCTTTACTCGTACCGCAATGCATGATCCCGTGACTAACGCCTTAGTCACATTGAGCTCATTATGATGATGCATTACCGAGTGGGCCCAGAGTTACCTCTCCGTTTACACGGAGTGACAAATCCCAGTCTCGATCCGTGCCAACCCAACAGACACTTTCGGAGATACCCGTAATGCACCTTTATAGTCACCCAGTTACGTTGTGACGTTTGGCACACCCAAAGCACTCCTACGGTATCCGGGAGTTGCACGATCTCATGGTCTAAGGAAAAAATACTTGACATTGGAAAAGCTCTAGCAAACGAAACTACACGATCTTTTATGCTATGCTTAAGTTGGGTCTTGTCCATCACATCATTCTCCTAATGATGTGATCCCGTCATCAATGACATCCTATGTCCATAGTCAGGAAACCATGACTATCTGTTGATCAACGAGCTAGTCAACTAGAGGCTTACTAGGGACAGGTTGTGGTCTATGTATTCACACATGTATTACGATTTCCGGACAATACAATTATAGCATGAATAAAAGACTATTATCATGAACACAGAAATATAATAATAACCATTTATTATTGCCTCTAGGGCATATTTCCAACAGTCTCCCACTTGCACTAGAGTCAATAATCTAGTTACATTGTGATGAATCGAACACCCATTGCGTCCTGGTGTTGATCATGTTTTGCCCTAGGGAGAGGTTTAGTCAACGGATCTGCTACATTCAGGTCCGTGTGTACTTTACAAATATCTATGTCTCCATTTTGAACACTTTCACGAATGGAGTTGAAGCGACGCTTGATATGCCTGGTCTTCCTGTGAAACCTGGGCTCCTTCGCAAGGGCAATAGCTCCAGTATTGTCACAGAAGAGAGTCATCGGGCCCGACGCATTGGGAATCACCCCTAGGTCGGTAATGAACTCCTTCATCCAGACTGCTTCCTGTGCTGCCTCCGAGGCTGCCATGTATTCCGCTTCACATGTAGATCCCGCCACGACGCTTTGCTTGCAACTGCACCAGCTTACTGCTCCTCTATTCAAAATATACACGTATCCGGTCTGTGACTTCGAGTCATCCGGATCTGTGTCGAAGCTAGCGTCGACGTAACCCTTTACGACGAGCTCTTCGTCACCTCCATAAACGAGAAACATATCCTTAGTCCTCTTCAGGTACTTCAGGATATTCTTGACCGCTGTCCAGTGTTCCTTGCCGGGATTACTTTGGTACCTTCCTACCAAACTTACGGCAAGGTTTACATCAGGTCTGGAACACAGCATGGCATACATAATAGACCCTATGGCCGAGGCATAGGGGATGACACTCATCTCTTCTATATCTTCTGCCGTGGTCGGGCATTGAGCCGTGCTCAATTGCACACCTTGCAATACAGGCAAGAACCCCTTCTTGGACTGATCCATACTGAACTTCTTCAATATCTTGTCAAGGTATGTACTCTGTGAAAGACCAATGAGGCGTCTTGATCTATCTCTATAGATCTTGATGCCTAATATATAAGCAGCTTCTCCAAGGTCCTTCATTGAAAAACATTTATTCAAATAGGCCTTTATACTTTCCAAGAATTCTTTATCATTTCCCATCAATAATATGTCATCCACATATAATATGAGAAATGCTACAGAGCTCCCACTCACTTTCTTGTAAACACAGGCTTCTCCATAAGTCTGTGTAAACCCAAACGCTTTGATCATCTCATCAAAGCGAATGTTCCAACTCCGAGATGCTTGCACCAGCCCATAGATTGAGCGCTGGAGCTTGCATACTTTGTTAGCATTCTTAGGATCGACAAAACCTTCCGGCTGCATCATATACAACTCTTCCTTAAGGAAGCCGTTAAGGAATGCCGTTTTGACGTCCATCTGCCATATCTCATAATCATAGTATGCGGCAATTGCTAACATGATTCGGACGGACTTCAGCTTCGCTACGGGTGAGAAAGTCTCATCGTAGTCAACCCCTTGAATTTGTCGATAACCCTTAGCGACAAGTCGAGCTTTGTAGATGGTCACATTACCATCTGCGTCCGTCTTCTTCTTAAGGATCCATTTGTTTTCTATGGCTTGCCGCTCATCGGGCAAGTCAGTCAAAGTCCATACTTTGTTTTCATACATGGATTCTATCTCGGATTTCATGGCTTCTAGCCATTTGTCGGAATCCGGGCCCGCCATCGCTTCTTCATAGTTCGAAGGTTCACCGTTGTCTAACAACATGATTTCCAAGACAGGGTTGCCGTACCACTCTGGTGCGGAACGTGTCCTTGTGGACCTACGAAGTTCAGTAACTTGATCTGAAGTTTCATGATCATCATCATTAACTTCCTCCCCAGTCGGTGCAGGCACCACAGGAACATTTTCCCGCGCTGCGCTACTTTCCGGTTCGGAAGGGGTGACTATCACCTCATCAAGTTCCACTTTCCTCCCACTCAATTCTTTCAAGAGAAACTCCTTCTCTAGAAAGGACCCGTTCTTGGCAACGAAGATCTTGCCTTCGGATCTGAGGTAGAAGGTATACCCAATAGTTTCCTTAGGGTATCCTATGAAGACGCATTTTTCCGATTTGGGTTCGAGCTTTTCAGGTTGAAGTTTCTTGACATAAGCATCGCATCCCCAAACTTTTAGAAACGACAGCTTAGGTTTCTTCCCAAACCATAATTCATACGGTGTCGTCTCAACGGATTTAGACGGTGCCCTATTTAAAGTGAATGCGGCAGTCTCTAAAGCATAACCCCAAAATGAGAGCGGTAAATAGGTAAGAGACATCATAGATCGCACCATATCCAATAGAGTGCGATTACGACGTTCGGACACACCATTTCTCTGAGGTGTTCCAGGCGGCGTGAGTTGTGAAACTATTCCACATTTCCTTAAGTGTGTACCAAATTCGTGACTTAAATATTCTCCACCACGATCTGATCGTAAGAATTTTATTTTCCTGTCACGTTGATTCTCGACTTCACTCTGAAATTCCTTGAACTTTTCAAAGGTTTCAGACTTGTGTTTCATTAGGTAGACATACCCATATCTACTTAAAGCATCAGTGAGAGTGAGAACATAACGATATCCTCCGCGAGCCTCAACACTCATTGGACCGCACACATCGGTATGTATGATTTCCAATAAGTTGGTTGCTCGCTCCATTGTTCCGGAGAACGGAGTCTTGGTCATCTTACCCATGAGTCATGGTTCGCACGTGTCAAATGATTCGTAATCAAGAGACTCCAAAAGTCCATCTGCATGGAGCTTCTTCATGCGCTTGACACCAATGTGACCAAGGCGGCAGTGCCACAAGTATGTGGGACTATCGTTATCAACTTTACATCTTTTGGTATTCACACTATGAACATGTGTAACATCACGTTCGAGATTCATCAAAAATAAACCATTGACCAGCGGGGCATGACCATAAAACATATCTCTCAAATAAATAGAACAACCATTATTCTCAGATTTAAATGAGTAGCCATCTCGAATTAAACGAGATCCAGATACAATGTTCATGCTCAAAGCTGGCACTAAATAACAATTATTGAGGTTTAAAACTAATCCCGTGGGTAGATGCAGAGGTAGCGTGCCAACGGCGATCACATCGACCTTGGAACCATTCCCGACGCGCATTGTCACCTCGTCCTTTGCCAGTCTCCGTTTATTCCGTAGTTCCTGTTTTGAGTTACAAATATGAGCAACCGCACCGGTATCAAATACCCAGGAGCTACTACGAGTACTGGTAAGGTACACATCAATTACTTGTATATCACATATACCTTGGGTGTTGCCGGCCTTCTTCTTGTCCGCTAAATATTTGGGGCAGTTCCGCTTCCAGTGACCACTTCCCTTACAATAAAAGCACTCAGTTTCAGGCTTGGGTCCATTCTTTGACTTCTTCCCGGTAACTGGCTTACCGGGCGCGGCAACTCCCTTGCCGTCCTTCTTGAAGTTCTTCTTACCCTTGCCCTTCTTGAACTTAGTGGTTTTATTCACCATCAACACTTGATGTTCTTTTCTGATCTCTACCTCAGCTGATTTCAGCATTGAATATACCTCGGGAATGGTCTTTTCCATCCCCTGCATATTGTAGTTCATCACAAAGCTCTTGTAGCTTGGTGGAAGCGACTGGAGGATTCTGTCAATGACCGCGTCATCCGGGAGATTAACTCCTAGCTGAGACAAGCGGTTGTGCAACCCAGACATTCTGAGTATGTGCTCACTAACAGAACTGTTCTCCTCCATTTTACAGCTGAAGAACTTGTCGGAGACATCATATCTCTCGACCCGGGCATGAGCTTGAAAAACCAGTTTCAGCTCCTCGAACATCTCATATGCTCCATGTTTCTCAAAACGCTTTTGGAGACCCGGTTCTAAGCTGTAAAGCATGCCGCACTGAACGAGGGAGTAATCATCAGCACGCTGCTGCCAAGCGTTCATAACGTCTTGGTTCTCAGGGATTGGTGCTTCACCTAGCGGTGCTTCTAAGACATAATCTTTCTTGGCTGCTATGAGGATGATCCTCAGGTTCCGGACCCAGTCCGTATAGTTGCTGCCATCATCTTTCAGCTTGGTTTTCTCTAGGAACGCGTTGAAATTGAGGACAACGTGGGCCATTTGATCTACAATACATAGTTTAAAGATTTAGACTAAGTTCATGATAATTAAGTTCATATAATCAAATTATTTAATGAACTCCCACTCAGATAGACATCCCTCTAGTCATCTAAGTGAAACACGATCCGAACTCAACTAGGCCGTGTCCGATCATCACGTGAGACGGACTAGTCAAGATCGGTGAACATCTCCATGTTGATCGTATCTTCTATACGACTCATGCTCGACCTTTCGGTCCTCCGTGTTCCGAGGCCATGTCTGTACATGCTAGGCTCGTCAAGTCAACCTAAGTGTATTGCGTGTGTTCCGAGGCCATGTCTGTACATGCTAGGCTCGTCAACACCCGTTGTATTCGAACGTAAGAATCTATCACACCCGATCATCACGTGGTGCTTCGAAACGACGAACCTTCGCAACGGTGCACAGTTAGGGTGAACACTTTCTTGAAATTATTATAAGGGATCATCCTACTTGCTACCGTCGTTCTAAGCAAATAAGATGCATAACATGATAAACATCACATGCAATCAAATAGTGACATGATATGGCCAATATCATTTTGCTCCTTTGATCTCCATCTTCGGGGCACCATGATCATCTTTGTCACCGGCATGACACCATGATCTCCATCATCATGATCTCCATCATTGTGTCTTCATGAAGTTGTCACGCCAACGATTACTTCTACTTCTATGGCTAACACGCTTAGCAATAAAGTAAAGTAATTTACATGGCGTTATTCAATGACACGCAGGTCATACAAAAAATAAAGACAACTCCTATGGCTCCTGCCGGTTGTCATACTCATCGACATGCAAGTCGTGATTCCTATTACAAGAATATGATAAATCTCATACATCACATATATCATTCATCACATCTTCTGGCCATATCACATCACATAGCACATGCTGCAAAAACAAGTTAGACGTCCTCTAATTGTTGTTGCAAGTTTTTACGTGGCTTGTATAGGTTTCTAGCAAGAACGTTTCTTACCTACGTAAAACCACAACGTGATATGCCAATTTCTATTTACCCTTCATAAGGACCCTTTTCATCGAATCCGTTCCGACTAAAGTGGGAGAGACAGACACCCGCTAGCCACCTTATGCAACTAGTGCATGTCAGTCGGTGGAACCTGTCTCACGTAAGCGTACGTGTAAGGTCGGTCCGGGCCGCTTCATCCCACAATGCCGCCGAAACAAGATAAGACTAGTAGCGGCAAGAAGAATTGGCAACATCTACGCCCACAACTGCTTTGTGTTCTACTCGTGCATAGAAACTACGCATAGACCTAGCTCATGATGCCACTGTTGGGGTACGTAGCAGAAATTCAAAATTTTCTACGCATCACCAAGATCAATCTATGGAGTACTCTAGCAACAAGGGGAAGGGGAGTGCATCTACATACCCTTGTAGATCGCGATGCGGAAGCGTTGCAAGAACGCGGATGAGGGAGTCGTACTCGTAGCGATTCAAATCGCGGTTGATTCCGATCTAAGCGCCGAACCACGGCGCCTCCGCGTTCAACACACATGCAGCCAGGTGACGTCTCCCACGCCTTGATCTAGCAAGGAGAGAGGGAGAGGTTGGGGAAGACTCCGTCCAGCAGCAGCACGACGGCGTGGTGGTGGTGGAGGGGCGTGGAAATCCCGCAGGGCTTCGCCAAGCACCGCGGGAAAGGAGGAGGAAGAGGGGTAGGGCTGCGCCATGAGGAAGAGGTTCTCGTGTGTATGGCAGCCCCAAATACCTCAAGTATATATAGGGGAAGGGGAGGGGCTGCGCCCCCATCTAGGGTTCCCTCCCCAGGGGTGGCGGCAGCCCCCAAACCCATCTAGGGTGCGGCCAAGGGGAGGAGAGGGGGGGCGCCACTAGGGTGGGCCTCAAGGCCCATCTGGACCTAGGGTTTGCCCCCTCCCACTCTCCCATGCGCCTTGGGCCTTGGTGGGGGGCGCACCAGCCCACCTGGGGCTGGTCCCCTCCCACACTTGGCCCATGCAGCCTTTTGGGGCTGGTGGCCCCACTTGGTGGACCCCCGGGACCCTCCCGGTGGTCCCGGTACATTACCGATATCACCCGAAACTTTTCCGGTGTCCAAAACAGGACTTCCCATATATAAATCTTTACCTCCGGACCATTCCGGAACTCCTCGTGACGTCCGGGATCTCATCCGGGACTCCGAACAACATTCGGTAACCACGTACATACTTTCCCTATAACCCTAGCGTCATCGAACCTTAAGTGTGTAGACCCTACGGGTTCGGGAACCATGCAGACATGACCGAGGCGTTCTCCGGTCAATAACCAACAGCGGGATCTGGATACCCATGTTGGCTCCCACATGTTCCATGATGATCTCATCGGATGAACCACGATGTCGGGGATTCAATCAATCCCGTATTCAATTCCCTTTGTCTATCGGTATGTTACTTGCCCGAGATTCGATCGTCGGTATCCCGATACCTTGTTCAATCTCGTTACCGGCAAGTCTCTTTACTCGTTCCGTAACTCACATCATCCCGTGATCAACTCCTTGGTCACATTGTGCACATTATGATGATGTCCTACCGAGTGGGCCTAGAGATACCTCTCCGTTTACACGGAGTGACAAATCCCAGTCTCGATTCGTGCCAACCCAACAGACACTTTCGGAGATACCTGTAGTGCACCTTTATAGCCACCCAGTTACGTTGTGACGTTTGGTACACCCAAAGCATTCCTACGGTATCCGGGAGTTGCACAATCTCATGGTCTAAGGAAATGATACTTGACATTAGAAAAGCACTGAGCAAACGAACTACACGATCTTGTGCTAGGCTTAGGATTGGGTCTTGTCCATCACATCATTCTCCTAATGATGTGATCCCGTTATCAACGACATCCAATGTCCATGGTCAGGAAACCGTAACCATCTATTGATCAACGAGCTAGTCAACTAGAGGCTTACTAGGGACATGGTGTTGTCTATGTATCCACACATGTATCTGAGTTTCCTATCAATACAATTCTAGCATGGATAATAAACGATTATCATGAACAAGGAAATATAATAATAACAAATTTATTATTGCCTCTAGGGCATATTTCCAACAGGTATACCCAATAGTTTCCTTAGGGTATCCTATGAAGACGCATTTTTCCGACTTGGGTTCGAGCTTTTCAGGTTGAAGTTTCTTGACGTAAGCATCCCATCCCCAAACTTTTAGAAACGACAGCTTAGGTTTCTTCCCAAACCATAATTCATACGGTGTCGTCTCAACGGCTTTCGATGGAGCCCTATTTAAAGTGAATGCGGCAGTCTCTAAAGCATAGCCCCAAAATGAGAGTGGTAAATCGGTAAGAGACATCATAGATCGCACCATATCCAATAGAGTGCGATTACGACGTTCGGACACACCGTTTCTCTGAGGTGTTCCAGGCGGCGTGAGTTGTGAAACTATTCCACATTTCCTTAAGTGTGCACCAAATTCGTGACTTAAATATTCTCCACCACAATCTGATCGTAAGAATTTTATTCTCCTGTCACGTTGATTCTCAACCTCACTCTGAAATTCCTTGAACTTTTCAAAGGTTTCAGACTTGTGTTTCATTAGGTAGACATACCCATATCTACTTAAGTCATCAGTGAGAGTGAGAACATAACGATATCCTCCGCGAGCCTCAACACTCATTGGACCGCACACATCGGTATGTATGATTTCCAATAAGTTGGTTGCTCGCTCCATTGTTCTGGAGAACGGAGTCTTGGTCATCTTACCCATGAGGCATGGTTCGCACGTGTCAAATGATTCGTAATCAAGAGACTCCAAAAGTCCATCTGCATGGAGCTTCTTCATGCGCTTGACACCAATGTGACCAAGGCGGCAGTGCCACAAGTATGTGGGACTATCGTTATCAACTTTACATCTTTTGGTATTCACACTATGAACATGTGTAGCATCACGTTCGAGATTCATCAAGAATAAACCATTGACCAGCGGGGCATGACCATAAAACATATCTCTCAAATAAATAGAACAAACATTATTCTCAGATTTAAATGAGTAGCCATCTCGAATTAAACGAGATCCAGATACAATGTTCATGCTCAAAGCTGGCACTAAATAACAATTATTGAGGTTTATAACTAATCCCGTGGGTAGATGCAGAGGTAGCGTGCCGACGGCGATCACATCGACCTTGGAACCATTCCCGACGCGCATCGTCACCTCGTCTTTTGCCAGTCTCCGTTTATTCCGTAGTTCCTGATTTGAGTTACAAATATGAGCAACCGCACCGGTATCAAATACCCAGGAGCTACTACGAGTACTGGTAAGGTACACATCAATTACTTGTATATCACATATACCTTGGGTGTTGCCGGCCTTCTTCTTGTCCGCTAAATATTTGGGGCAGTTCCGCTTCCAGTGACCACTTCCCTTGCAATAAAAGCACTCAGTCTCGGGCTTGGGTCCATTCTTTGACTTCTTCCCGGTAACTGGTTTACCGGGCGCGGCAACTCCCTTGTCGTCCTTCTTGAAGTTCTTCTTACCCTTGCCCTTCTTGAACTTAGTGGTTTTATTCACCATCAACACTTGATGTTCTTTTCTGATCTCCCCTTCCGCTGATTTTAGCATTGAATATACCTCGGGAATGGTCTTTTCCATCCCCTGCATATTGTAGTTCATCACAAAGCTCTTGTAGCTTGGTGGAAGCGACTAGAGGATTCTGTCAATGACCGCGTCATCCAGGAGATTAACTCCCAGCTGAGACAAGCGGTTGTGCAACCCAGACATTCTGAGTATGTGCTCACTAACAGAACTGTTCTCCTCCATTTTACAGCTGAAGAACTTGTCGGAGACTTCATATCTCTCGACCCGGGCATGAGCTTGAAAAACCAGTTTCAGCTCCTCGAACATCTCGTATGCTCCATGTTTCTCAAAACGCTTTTGGAGACCCGGTTCTAAGCTGTAAAGCATGCCGCACTGAACGAGGGAGTAATCATCAGCACGCTGCTGCCAAGCGTTCATAACGTCTTGGTTCTCAGGGATTGGTGCTTCACCTAGCGGTGCTTCTAAGACATAATCTTTCTTGGCAACTATGAGGATGAGCCTCAGGTTCCGGACCCAGTCCGTATAGTTGCTGCCATCATCTTTCAGCTTGGTTTTCTCTAGGAACGCGTTGAAATTGAGGACAACGTGGGCCATTTGATCTACATAATGTAAAGATTTTAGACTAAGTTCATGATAATTAAGTTCATATAATCAAATTATTTAATGAACTCCCACTCAGACAGACATCCCTCTAGTCATCTAAGTGAAACATGATCCGAGCTCAACTAGGCCGTGTCCGATCATCACGTGAGACGGACTAGTCAAGATCGGTGAACATCTCCATGTTGATCGTATCTTCTATACGACTCATGCTCGACCTTTCGGTCCTCCGTGTTCCGAGGCCATGTCTGTACATGCTAGGCTCGTCAAGTCAACCTAAGTGTATTGCGTGTGTTCCGAGGCCATGTCTGTACATGCTAGGCTCGTCAACACCTGTTGTATGCGAACGTAATCTATCACACCCGATCATCACGTGGTGCTTCGAAACGACGAACCTTCGCAACGGTGCACAGTTAGGGTGAACACTTTCTTGAAATTATTATAAGGGATCATCCTACTTGCTACCGTCGTTCTAAGCAAATAAGATGCAAAAACATGATAAACATCACATGCAATCAAACAGTGACATGATATGCCCAATATCATCATGCTCCTTTGATCTCCATCTTCGGGGCACCATGATCATCTTTGTCACCGGCATGACACCATGATCTCCATCATCATGATCTCCATCATTGTGTCTTCATGAAGTCGTCACGCCAATGATTACTTCTACTTCTATGGCTAACGCGTTTAGCAATAAAGTAAAGTAATTTACATGGCGTCTACTTAATGACACGCAGGTCATACAAAATAATAAAGACAACTCCTATGGCTCCTGCCGGTTGTCATACTCATCGACATGCAAGTCGTGATTCCTATTACAAGAATATGATCAATCTCATACATCACATATATCATTCATCACATCTTCTGGCCATATCACATCACATAGCACTTGCTGCAAAAACAAGTTAGACGTCCTCTAATTGTTGTTGCAAGTTTTTTATCGTGGTTTGTAGGTTTCTAGCAAGAACGTTTTCTTACCTACGTATGACCACAACGTGATTTGCCAATTTCTATTTACCCTTCATAAGGACCCTTTTCATCGAATCCGTTCCGACTAAAGTAGGAGAGACAGACACCCGCTAGCCACCTTATGCAACTAGTGCATGTCAATCGGTGGAACCTGTCTCACGTAAGCGTACGTGTAAGGTCGGTCCGGGCCGCTTCATCCTACAATGCCGCCGAAACAAGAAACGACTAGTAGCGGCAAGAAGAATTGGCAACATCAACGCCCACAACTTCTTTGTGTTCTACTCGTGCATAGTAACTACGCATAGGCCTGGCTCATGATGCCACTGTTGGGAATCGTAGCATAATTTTAAAATTTTCCTACGCTCACCAAGATGCATCTATGGAGTCTACTAGCAACGAGGGAAGGGAGTGCATCTACATACCGTTGTAGATCGCGAGCGGAAGCGTTCCAATGAACGTGGATGACGGAGTCGTACTCGCCGTGATCCAAATCACCGATGACCGAGTGCCGAACGTACGGCACCTCCGCGTTCAACACACGTACGGTGCAGCGACATCTCCTCCTTTCTTGATCCAGCAAGGGGGGAGGAGAGGTTGATGGAGATCCAACAGCACGACGGCGTGGTGGTGGATGTAGCGACTCTCCGGCAGGGCTTCGCCGAGCTTCTGCGCGCGAGAGAGAGGTGTTGCAGGGGAGAAGGGAGGCGCCAAAGGCTGTAGTGTGCTGCCCTCCCTCCCCCCCTTTATATAGGCCCCCAAGGGGGGTGCGCAGCCCTTGGAGATGGGATCTCCAAGGGGGGGGCGGCGGCCAAGGGGGGAAGGGGTTGCCTTGCCCCCCAAGGCAAGGGGGAACTCCCCCCTAGGGTTCCCAACCCTAGGCGCATGGGGGGGAGGCCCAAAGTGGCGCCCCAGCCCATTAGGGGCTGGTTCCCCTCCACTTTCAGCCCACGGGGCCCTCCGGGACAGGTGGCCCCACCCGGTGGACCCCCGGGACCCTTCCGGTGGTCCCGGTACAATACCGATAACCCCCGAAACTTTCCCGGTGGCCAAAACTGGACTTCCTATATATAATTCTTCACCTCCGGACCATTACGGAACCTCTCGTGACGTCCGGGATCTCATCCGGGACTCCGAACAACTTTTGGGTTTCCGCATACATATATCTCTACAACCCTAGCGTCACCGGACCTTAAGTGTGTAGACCCTACGGGTTCGGGAGACATGCAGACATGACCGAGACGCCTCTCCGGTCAATAACCAACAGCGGGATCTGGATACCCATGTTGGCTCCCACATGTTCCACGATGATATCATCGGGTGAATCATGGTGTCGAGGATTCAATCAATCCGTATGCAATTCCCTTTGTCAATCGGTATGTTACTTGCCCGAGATTCGATCGTCGGTATCCCAATACCTTGTTCAATCTCGTTACCGGCAAGTCTCTTTACTCGTACCGCAATGCATGATCCCGTGACTAACGCCTTAGTCACATTGAGCTCATTATGATGATGCATTACCGAGTGGGCCCAGAGTTACCTCTCCGTTTACACGGAGTGACAAATCCCAGTCTCGATCCGTGCCAACCCAACAGACACTTTCGGAGATACCCGTAATGCACCTTTATAGTCACCCAGTTACGTTGTGACGTTTGGCACACCCAAAGCACTCCTACGGTATCCGGGAGTTGCACGATCTCATGGTCTAAGGAAAAAATACTTGACATTGGAAAAGCTCTAGCAAACGAAACTACACGATCTTTTATGCTATGCTTAAGTTGGGTCTTGTCCATCACATCATTCTCCTAATGATGTGATCCCGTCATCAATGACATCCTATGTCCATAGTCAGGAAACCATGACTATCTGTTGATCAACGAGCTAGTCAACTAGAGGCTTACTAGGGACAGGTTGTGGTCTATGTATTCACACATGTATTACGATTTCCGGACAATACAATTATAGCATGAATAAAAGACTATTATCATGAACACAGAAATATAATAATAACCATTTATTATTGCCTCTAGGGCATATTTCCAACACCTTCTTCTTCCTTGCTTCACTACTAGCAGCGACACCCATGGCGGCGGTGAAGAGATTCTCTGCGCGGAGAAAGGCAAGGCTCGCCAAGAGGGGCCCAGCTCTCCTCCGCCCAAGAGGGGGTGCGGTCGCCCTCGCAAGTATGCTGCAACCCCTGCTGTGGTTCCCTGTAGATGAGGACGAGTCTCTTCGGGGTCCGGTGCCGCTCTGGGGGTTCGAAGCGGCATGTCTCCTCCTGGTGGAAGCCACTTGGGGCGCAGTGGCTTCGCTGACGGAGGGAGGCGCGCCGCGGTCGCCAGCCCCCTCGGCCGCGCTTCCACTCGGCGAAGGTGCTGCCAGAGTTCGTTGTGCGGTCGGAGAACCCGACCAGTACCTGGCTCCAGCTTCCGCGCTTCTTTGTGGGGGAGCTGGCAGCTTCGGTCCCTGGCGGCCTCTGGCTGTAGGCGGACGGCTGCTGCACCAAGGCCTCATGGGTCGCGGTGGAGATCTCCGTCGCGGGCAACGTAGCCCTGGCCCGTGGCTGGCAGATGTTTGCCCGCGCGTGCGGCCTGGGCCGGCGGTGCACTCTCCACTTTAAGTATGATGGTGCCGCGACCCTCTTCGTGAGGGTGTTCGGGGAAGACGGCCGCCGCGCTGGGTGCTGCCCAGAAGACAACGACGGTGGCGAAGTGCACGGCCTTGGCGACGACCGCGACGAGGACGAGGGCGAGCTCGCCCTTGGTGATGGCTGCGGCTCATCCAACGGCAGCGGCTCCTCCTCCGGCGGAAGCTCCAGCAGCGGCGGCTACGACCAGCCGCCTCGTCGCCGTGCTCGCTTCGAGGGCGGTGGTGGGTCGTCCTGCCGTCGCGCCCCGGTGAAGCACGAGGAGGACTCTGGCTGAGGTGGAGGGAGCGCTGGGGTCCGACTCTCAGGAATAGTTGCAGGCATAGGGGTCGCTTCTGCCTGTTTTCCCCTTCTTCTTCTTCTTCTTCTTCTTCTTTTTCTTTCCTGCATCATCAGAAACAAGTATGGGGCCCTACGGGGGCGTATGATGGATCGTAATGCTTTTCTGCCTTTTGCTATGTTTATCATTTCCGAGTCGTGCTGCAGCATCAGTGTTTTACGTAGGCATGTAGAGATAACTTAGCTTGGTGTATCTGAAGTAGTTTCCGCCTCGTGAGGCGCGCATCTCCCAGCACCTGGTGAGGCCTCCTTGCCGTGGGCTTGGGGGGCATGGAGGTACTGCAAAAATTTGTTAGGAAACCCTTATTCCTCCTTGCTCAGGGCCCCAGGAGTGGCCGGTCATGACCCAGCACTCCACATCGCGGTACCCGAGGGGCACGGACTTAAGAGAGGGAGGTGCGCCAGTTTGCGAGCTCCAACAAGGGTGCCTCGCGAAGGCCAGGGAAAAGCTCACGCGCGCACCTGTCCAGCCCCCTCGCGAGGCACGCGAGGGAGAGTACGGGCCAAAACAAAGAACCGAGAAGAAACAGAGGAAAAAGGCAACCGAACCAAGCCAACAAGAAACACCAGAATGCGAATTTCCATTAAACAGGGGCAAGCCAACCACGGAAAGCAAATGAACAGCCGCGTCCAGCACCTAGTCTAGTCTTCTCACTAGCACAGAGCTAAGTGCTGCCACTAGGACATGGGAGGGAGCCCCCGAGGGCCGAGGACGGCACTCCGGAGACTCCGGGGCATGTACGGCCCCACTCATTATTATGTGAGAGTGTCACGAGCGGAGACCTTCACAGGCACTCGGCCTTGCTTCATGGGTAGAACTTCCGGAGGTGCTGGATGTTCCAAGCGTTCTGGATGGGGACCCTATCCTGCGTCTCCAGGCGCACGGCACCAGGCTTGGAGACGTGGGCAACCCTAAACGGGCCCTCCCACATGGGCGAGAGCTTATGCAGCCCTTCCCTGGAGAGCACCCGCCTTAGGACGAGGTCGCCCACTTCGAGCGTCCTGGAACGGACACTGCGGCAGTGATACCGTCGCAGCGCCTGCTGGTATCTTGCCGCTCGGAGTGTGGCTTCACGGCGGCGTTCCTCCCCCAGCACAAGGTCCATCCCCCGCATGGCGTCCTGCTGCGTCTCATCAAACGCCAGGACCCGCGCGGAGCGATGCTTGACCTCGTGAGGGAGAACCGCTTCTGCTCCGTAGACGAGGAAGAACGGGGTCTCGCCTGTTGGCTTGGTGGCGGTAGTGCGGATGGACCACATCACAGACTAGAGCTCATCGTGCCAGCCCCTGCCGCAGGCCACGAGCTTCTTCTTAAAGGTCCTAGTCTTGAGGCCTCTCAGGACCTCCGCGTTGGCGCGCTCGGCTTGGCCATTCCTCCTGGGGTGTGCCACCGAAGCATAGCAGATCTGTGTTCCAAGGTTAGCACAATATGTCTTGAAGAGATTGCTAGTGAACTGCGAGCCGTTGTCGGTGATGATGCGGTTAGGGACCCCGAACCGGCTCACGAGGCCCTTGATGAACCTAACTGCGGACCCGGCCGGGATGGTGCGGACAGCCTCCACCTCTGTCCATTTTGTGAACTTGTCGATGGCGACGTAGAGGTAGCGGTAGCCCCCAGGCGCTCGTGGGAACGGGCCTAGGATATCCAGCCCCCAGAACGCGAATGGCCATGAGAGCGGGATGGTCTGGAGGCCCTGAGCTGGCTGGTGGATCTGCTTGGCGTGGAATTGGCAGGCCTCGCATGACCTCACCAGCTCAGTTGCATCGTTGAGTGTCATAGGCCGGTAGAACCCGCTGCGGAACGCCTTGCCGACCAGGGTGCGCGACGAAGAGTGGTGCCCGCAGTCCCCGCCGTGTATGTCGGCCAGCAACTCGTTCCCCTGCTCCCTGGGGATGCATCGCAAGGAAACATCATTTGGCCGCTTTCTGTATAGCTCACCGTCCTGGATGCAGTATGTCGTAGCCTGCTGGGCCACGCGCTCCGCGTCCTCCTCTTTCTCCGGCAGCATCCCTCACGTAAGGTATTCCTTGAACTCCTCGGTCCAGCACCCCTCCCGAGGCTCAAGCGCCAGGAGCAGGCACGCTCCTGTGGTCGGGCCACAGGCGGGGGCTCCCGAGGCTGGTGGTTGAGGGAGTTCCTCCCGAGGCGACGCCAGCCCCGCGGATGGGGGTGCTGCTGATGGCTTCAAAAGCCGCTTTTCGAAGACGCCAGGCTCCTGAGGCAGACTCTTGGATGCCCTTCTGGCGATGTCGTCGGCTTCCTTGTTCGTGCTGCGAGGCACGTGCTGTAGCTCCAGGCCCAAGGACTGCTTCTCCATCTTGCGCACCTACACGAGGTACGCCTCCATGTGCTCGTCCTTCGGCTCGTACACCTTGTTGGAGAAGTTGACGAGGAGCTCCGAATCGCCCTTGATGGTGAGATGTTTTACCCCCAAGGCCATGTCGGCCTTGAGACCGGCGATCAATCCCTTGTACTCCGCGATGTTGTTGGAGACCTTCTCGCCCTGCTGGAAGCAGAGATGCACGGCATAGTAGAGCTTGTCTTGGGTGGGCGAGATAAGCATGGCTCCAGCCCCCGCGCCTTGCGCGTGAAGGCGCCGTCAAAATACATGACCCAACCATCTGGCGCCTCGCTCCCCTGCGAGAGGGAGCGGCCCTCGCTAACCTCAGGCTCCGGGACGTCGGTCCATTCGGCCATGAAGTCGGCTAGCGCGCCCCCCTTGATCACTCTGGTTGTGCTAAACTCGAGCTGAAATGCCTGTAGTTCGATGTTCCATTCGGCGACCCTTCCCACGGCATTAGGGCTCCAGAGCACCCTCTCCAGTGGGTAAGCCGAGACGACTTTAATCGGGTGGCCCTGGAAGTAATGGCGCAGCTTGCGTGAGGCCACAAGGAGCGCGAGCAGGAGCTTCTGTGGCATGGGGTACCATGCCCTTGCATCCCGTAGTACCGTGCTGACGAAGTACACCGGGTGCTCGACGAGGGCGGGAGCACTTATGGAACCTGCGTCCGCCTGAGGTTGGGGCGCCTCCTGAGGTGACAAGTCCCCAGGAGCCTGGCCATTCATTGGGGCCTCTGCAGGCCCGAGACAATCGTCTTGTTGAGCTTGACCATTTGTTGGCGTTGTGGCAGCTCCTGAGGCACCCTCTTGGCGCCGCACCGCCTCGGTTAGGGGTGCGGCATGGCGCGGCGGACCCTTGGCCTGGCGCTCCTCCCGTACTGCCATCAACACCGCGCTGGCGGAGTAGGGAGTGGCGGCAAGGTAAAGCACCAGGGGCTCGAGGGGACGAGGCGCCACCATCACCGGAGGGCTAGTCAGGTATCTCTTGAGATCTTGAAACGCCAGGTCGGCCTCCGGGGTCCACTTGAACGGACCCTTCTTCTTCATCAGCTTGAAGAATGGCAGGGCGTGCTCCCCCAGCTTCGAGATGAAGCGACCTAGCGATGTCACACAGCCCGCAAGCTTCTGCATTTCCTGGAGGGTCTGCGGTGGACTCATGTCTTCTATTGCCTTGACTTTCTCTGGGTTAGCCTCAATCCCCCTGTGAGACACGAGGAAGCCCAACAGTTTGCCTGAGAGAACACCGAACACACACTCTCTGGGTTGAGTCGCAGGTCCACCTGGTGCAAGCTCGTGAAGGTCTCCTCCAGGTCTTGAATCAGAGTCTTTGCCTCCCGAGATTTTACCACGATGTCGTCGACGTAGGCCTCAACGTTCCTCCCAAGCTGCCGACCTAGGGCGATGTGCATCAGCCGTTGGAAGGTCGCCCCTGCGTTGCGCAGCCCGAATGGCATGCAAGTGTAGCAGTACACCCCGCATGGGGTCAGGAAGGCCGTCTTATCCACATCCTCCACCGCCATCTTGATCTGGTGGTAGCCCGAGAAAGCGTCCAGGAAACACAGCAAGTCGCACTCTGCAGTGGAGTCGACTATCTGGTCGATGCACGGAAGCGGGAACGGGTCTTGGGGGCAGGCCTTGTTGAGGTTGGTGAAATCGACACACATGCGCTCCTTCCCGCCTTTCTTTGGCACGACGACAGTGTGCGCCAGCCACTCCGGGCACCGGACCTCGCGAATGACACCTGCCGCTTCTAGCTTGCGGGTTTCCTAGACGATGAAGGACTGCTTCTCCGTGGACTGCCGCCGCGCCTTCTACTTCACAGGGCGCACACTGGGGCTCACCCTTAAGTGATGCTCGATCACCCCCCTTGGGACCCCTACCAGCTGCTTGGGTTCCGAGGCGAATACCTCCTTGTTCGCGTGCAAGAACTTCATCAATGCCTCCTCTTGATCTGGGTCGAGGTCGGCACCTATGGTGAAGGTGGCTCCTGAGGGCTCACCTTCCTCGACCGCTACTTGCTTGGTTTCGGCCCGGTTTTGAGTGAACAACAGCTTCTTCTTCGCCGGTGCGGCCTCCTTAGCTCCGGGGGTGGCCTCGTCGGCCGGGCGTGCCGCCGCGGCGGTTTTGAGGGCAAGCTTGAGCGCCGCTAGAGCCTCCTTGGTGTCTCCAACTATGGTGAGGACGTCCTTTCTCCCGGGCATCTCCATGAGGTTGTAGGCCGGATGAGTTGCCGCCATAAACTGAGCCAGGGCCGGGTACCCGAGGATGGCGTTGTACGGGTGGGCAATGCGGGCGATGTCAAAGTCGATCAACTCGGTGCGGTAGTTGTCGCGGGTGCCGAAGGTCACGGGGAGGCGGATCTGCCCTAGGGGGCTTGTGAAGCCATTGCCAACCCCGGAGAAGGGCTTGCTGGGGCGGAGCCATTCGATTTGTACATGGAGCAGGCTAAAGGCCTCCACGGAGAGCATGTTGAGGCCGGCGCCGCCGTCGATGAGGGTCTTGGTGAGAGCTACGTTGCAGATGGTGGGCGTGCAAAGCATTGGGAGCACGCCTGAGCCGACGGTGGAGACGGGGTGATCCCCCGGTCGAAGGTGAGGTCGGCCTTGGGCGCCGCCCATCCTGGAGGAGCCCCCTGCCGTGCGGAAGCGGCGCTGATCTGGCGGAAAAACTGCTTGGCATGGCGGTCCGAGGGCGGTGCTTGCGAGTCACCGAGGAGAGCCGCGACGGTGGCGGGCACCGGTGCCGCGAAGCGTGCGATGAAGAGGCCGCGCAGCTCTTCCCAAGTGGCCACGGAGGACCCGGGCAGGTTAAGCAGCCAGGCGCGCGGCGTGCCCGCGAGGGCCATGGGGAACCAGTTAGCCATGACCTTGTCGTCGCCTCCAGCTTCCAGAATGGCCTCCTCGTACTCCAGCAGGAAGGCCGACGGATCTGCCGCACCGTCGTAGCACGACGGCATCTCCGGCTTGAACTTGGGCGGCCACTGCACCCGCTGCAAAGCGGGGGTAAAAGCTCTGAGCCCCCTGGCGCCGTCGTGGGCGTCGGCTGACCCAGTTGGAGGAGCAATGCCGGCCATGGGGACAGGACGGGAAGGCGGCGCCGGCGGAGAGGCGAACTTCGGCGCACCCCTACCTGGCACGCCAAATGCCGGATTACGGGTTTCGGCAAAACCCTTGAGGTTCGAACTCTGGGGTGCGCACGAAGATCTCTCCCTCGCCCTAGCTTGCTCGCTCACCATGATCTCAAAGCTCAGCACGCCGAACCCGAAGAACAAGGGACACAAGAGTTTATACTGGTTCGGGCCACCAATGTGGTGTAATACCTTACTCCAGTGTGGTGTGGTGGATTGCCTTGTAGGCTGAGGATGAACAAGTACAAGGGAAGAACAGCCTCTTGAGGAGAGGTGTTCTTGTGCTCGGTGAGCTTTGGTGGTGGCTAGGGATGGAATGGATCCGATCCGAGATCAGTTGCCCCCTACGGTGGTGGCTAGTCCTATTTATAGAGGCCCTGGTCCTCTTCCCAAATATTAGGCGGGAAGGGATCCCACAACGGCCAATTTGAAGGGGGACAGCTAGTACAAGCTATCCTGACAAAAGGTGGTCTTCGCCTGCCAAAGGCTCTGGTCGTGACGCCGTCGTGGGCTCCGCGATGACCTCCGTCCTGCCGTCCTGCTAGTCTTGGTCTCGTTGCACCGATATGGAAACCTTTGCCTGAGGCCTCGGGACTCCTCACCCGCGCTTGCTCCTTTAGCACCAAAGAGGAAACAGGTACTCTGTGCCCGCTGGCGCCCGCCTGGCGCCAGCCTGACCTTGGTCGTCATGGCTCACGTCACTGGAACCTCGTGAGGCGCCCCTTGCCTTGATCTCTCCGCTCCTAGTGAGCCAGCCTAGGGAGGCTGCCCCTGAGGAGGTCTTGTGTCGTCCGCCTCGCGAGGCTTGGCCCCTCGCGACGGTCTTGAGTGTTTGCTGGTGAAGATGGGCCATACCAGGCCGCTAGTGGAGCCACGCCGTAGGCCGCAGGCAGGCAAGTATGGGGACCCCCGTTCCCAGAACGCCGACAGCGACGGGACGACCCGCCATTGTCCTCGACCACGGGGAGCCACAGCGGGGGTCGCGTCGTGCTTGCGAGGGCGACCACGCCCCCTCTTGGGCGGAGGAGAGCCGGGCCCCTCTTGGCGAGCCTTCCCCTTCTCCGCGGCCGAGAACCTCTTCGTCGGCGCCATGGGTGTCGCTGCTAGCAGTGAAACACGGAGCAAGGAAGAAGAAGCAAGCGGAACGGAGGAAGAGATGGGCAACGGGGGCTCCGCCCCCTCCCCATTTATAGCGGGAGGAGGCCAACCGCCGGCCTCCACGATCGCAGGTAATGATGGCTTTTCTGCATGCACCAGGGACTCGTCAAGTCGGGCAGTTGCCGAGGCAGCGTGGGGAAGCGGAGACGCCCACGTCCCATCAGTCGCCACGCGTCGATCAAGGCTGCAGGCGGTTGGGGCCCGCGGCGCTCCGCACTTGCCCCTTGGCTTCGCCTCGAAGCCAAGTCCGAGCGCGCCTTGGGCCCGGGGGCTACTGTCGGTGTTCTGGGAACGGGGGTCCACAGACTTGCCTGCCTGCGGCCCACGGCGTGGCTCCACTAGCGGCCTGGTACGACCCCTCTTCATCGGCAAACACCCAAGACCCTCGCGAGGGGCCAAGCCTCGTGAGGCGGGAGACACAAGACCTCCTTAGGGGCAGCCTCACTAGGCTGGCTCGCGAGGAGCGGAGAGATCAAGGCAAGGGGCACCTCCCGAGGTTCCCGTGACGTGAGCCATGACGACCAAGGCCAGGCGGGCGCCAGCGGGCGCAGAGTACTGGTTTCCTCTTTGGTGCTAAAGGAGCAGGCGCATGCGAGGAGTCCCGAGGCATCAGGCAAAGGTTTCCATATCGGTGCAACGAGACCAAGACCAGCAGGACGGCAGGACGGAGGTCACCGCGGAGCCCACGACGGCGTCACCACCAGAGCCTTTGGCAGGCGAAGACCACCTTTTGTCAGGATAGCTTGTACTAGCCGTCCCCCTTTAAATTGGCCGTTGTGGGATCCCTTCCCGCCTGATATTTGGGAAGAGGACCCGGGCCTCTATAAATAGGACTAGCCACCACCGTGGAGAGGGAGAACAGATTCGGCCCAGACGATCATTCAGATCATCCTCAACCACACAAGCTCACCGAGCTCAAGAACACCTCTCCTCAGGAGGTAGTTCTTCCCTTGTACTTGTTCATCCCAGCCTACAAGGCAATCCACCACACTACACTGGAGTACGGTATTACACCACATCGGTGGCCCGAACCAGTATAAACTCTTGTGTCCCTTGTTCATCGAGTTCGGCGAGCTCAGCTTTGAGATCGTGGTGAGTGTGTGAGCTTGGGGGAGAGAGATCTTCGTGCGCACCCCAGAGTTCGAACCTCAAGGGTTTTGCCGGAACCCGTAATCCGACAAAATAAACGACGAAATGTTACCCACTCGTAGTCTCGTGCATAGCGTCTTAGGCAAACGAGGGGTTTCCACGCCTCCTACCGACGCCACTGCCTATATGTCTCGTCTTCCATGGTCTTAGAGGCGCAATGAATCATGACAAAGGTTGGCAGGAGGGCTCCTACTTCGTTTTTAGATGCTTTATTGAATATTTATAGGGCTTGTTCCTGTTTAGGAAGACAAGGCGATGAAGACTCCCTGAAGATGAAATAAAGTTCTTTCTGCCTAGCCCATGTTCCTGCTGTGTGTCTAACGTTGTCGGAGGGCGTGTGTAGGTGTCTCTTCGGCAAACCTTTACATGATTTGGTCGGTGTTGTTTGTGGTGGACCAGCTTGGATCCAATCTTCATTCGTATGTGTAAAAATGTGTTACGGGTTGGATCCTTCTAATCTACGCTCATTTTCATCATCGACGATTGTTGTTCTAGTGCATGGTTCTTTAGGACTTCAGCACGATGATTTTCCGATTGTCTATTATAAAAGGTTTGTTCGGTTCCGGTGAAAGAGCGGTGCACCTAGTTGCCCCTAAGTAGTCTACAAATTTGGATGTAATTTGTGTTACTTTTGGTGTTCGATGGATAGGTCGATTTTCTTCTTAAAAAAATCCAAACAAATAAGCTCCTTGTTTTTTCAAGTCACTACTCCCGGGGAGTTTTTTCTAACCCTTTCCGCCCTCCCCGGTTTTCCCTCCCGTCGGCGCCGCTCTGCTCCTCTGTGGCTGATGCTGTCACGATGGATCCCTGCCGCCGGGCGCCAGCGGGGGCTGCTGGCCAGGCTGGGCTCACGCGCTTATTCCTACGGGAGGGTGTTCGACGCAGCGGCCCGGGACGGCGAACTTCGGGTGTTCGTTGTCGCCGGTGAGGTCTCCGGCGATTCGCTCGCTTCGCGCCTCATGGCGTCCCTCAGGAAGCTCTCCCCTGTTCCCGTTCGTTTTGCTGGCGTTGGCGGGTGTGGTTTAACCCCATTTTTGGTTCAGTTATCTGTGCTATTATAGTATTTTTCAGTCTCAGTTTGAGCATTTTTTTCTGATGAAATGCCCCAGTTTGAACATTTGATAAATACTACTCCCTCCGTTCGGAATTACTCGTCCAAGAAATGAATATATCTAGATGTATTTTAGTTGTAGATACATCCATTTTTATCCATTTTTGTGACAAGTAATTCTGAACGGAGGGAGTACTTAGCTCTGAAACCACCTAATCACTTCATGCACTTTAAGCTTTATATTTGCCATTTGATGTCAATGTTTTTTTTTTTCAATGAATGTTCATTTGTGCATGGTACTCGTATAGATCTTCGTTACACAGAAATGCTTCATACAGTCAAGGTATTTTGGACTTGAAAGAAACTTGGAGAGGGGTTTAGTTCTGGATTGCTTATTTGTTCTGTTCCGGAAGTGTTTACATGTTCAGATTATGTACTGTACATAGACTAGGCTCCATTTGTAGTTATGTGCACGCTTAAACATCAAATTTGTGGGGATGGAGAGGGAAGTGTGTTCCAGTGGATATTTTGTTCGGTGTCCAATTTTTAGTCAAGTGACAGAATGAGGGAAATTTTTATTTGTTAATTCTTGTTATGCTAGTTTGTGATTCTCTTCTAGGCAGTAGGTTCATCAGGTTCTTAAAGAAACAAGGACGAGTTCCTTCACTTTCTGGATTCAAGTCAGTCTTCAATATTGGAGATGATGTAGAGGAACAGAAAGAAAATTGAAAAGACAACAGTTCTCTTGATACATTGTTTCCTTCTCTTCCATAGGGGAGCGTGAATAAGGAAGATTGGATGTGAATACAGGAAACATAACATTAGGGTTGCTTTATTTATTACTACCTCTGTAACTTAATATAAGACGTTTTTTGACTCTACGACAGTGTAAAAACCCGTCTTATATTTTTTTTTACGGAGGGAGTATTATGTTTTTTATCTTCACCAGAAGAAAACAAAATGGAGGGTCAACTGCCATGTCGTGGAGTTGTCAGTCATCGCCGTCATACAGTTATGATTGATCTCCTTGATGTATGCACATACTTCCTGCTCAAATGCCGTTGGTTGATGTTTGCAGTCAGGAGTTCCTTTGTGTTCCCTCTGTTTGGATGCAAAGTGAGTTCATTTTCATGTGTGTGCTCAACATATCCATGCATTAATTAGTTCAGCATTGTTATAGCGTCATTTTACTTTCCATATGCACGCTTTGATCCAAGTCCAGTTCAAGCTGGATCGCATCATGTTGCAACTTTGATCTTTCATTTTTTTACTCACTAAACAGAATTTTCTCAATGCAGGGAATTAATGTGCAAGGAAGGGTTGCAATCACTTTTTCCCATGGAAGAAATTGCCATAATGGGTTTGTGGGAACTGCTGCCACACATATATAACGTCAAGGTGCATCTCTGGTGTGTCTTGTGCTTTGCTTTCTGTTTGTGTTCACTTGATGTATACTCGTTTTTATGTTGCAGAGGAAGATCAAGGATACTTTAGATGCTGCTATATTATTTCGGCCTCATGCTGTAGTTACTGTTGATTCAAAGGGGTTTTCGTTTCGCCTATTGCAGCAATTAAAATGTAAGGCTTTAAGTGGAATCATTTTTACCATACCACAATTTCATTCAAATAACTAAATTTACATTTATTTTTCCATGAGCAAAGATGGTAAGATTTTTCTTTTGTCTAGGTAGGTACAACCAAAAAGTTGATAGCCCTCTACATGTCCATTATGTTGCACCATCATTCTGGGCCTGGAAAGGTGGTGAAAGCAGGCTCTCAAAGTTGCATAATTTTGTGGATCATATGTTATGTATCCTTCCTTTTGAGGACGAAATTTGCAGATTACATGGGTTGCCTGCTACATATGTGGGCCATCCCTTATTGGATGATGCTGCTGGCTTAAATGTGGCAGGGACTTCGCTTCAACATAAAAATGTGGTAGGGAATTGTGCGGCTTCATTAGTATCTGTTGCATAATGACCTTCTCCTTTGTTGACCATAGAATTATAGTCAAGGCGAGATCTCATCAAAAAATTGAAGTTCATTGGCTGTTGTCATTGATGGATAATAAGGCCTATCTCCTTTGTTGAGAAAGGTGGCTCATATCCATTAGGACATGGAATGTGCATCTAAAGATTCCTATACTATTCCTGCCTAAACCTGGGTGTGGCCATAGAAATCCAAGGAGCTAAATCTCATCCAAAGCTAGGTAGAAGCAAGGGTTAGGGACTAGATTATACTTAGCACTATATTATTGTATAAGAAATGGATCTGAGGATCATGATCCTAAAAGGTTCAAGTGGGTTGTGAGAGAGCGGCATTCCCTTGTTTTCTTCTGAGATTGTGCAATGCTAAGAATAATGTTGACATGGAATGTTGTCTTGTCTTCTAGAAGTGACTAACCGGTTTCAAACTGCATTGCTGATATCATGTAAATGAATTGTTAAGACTAGTACTTTTGAATTTTGTATATCTGTTTGATATCTGGGACCACCAACTTTACTCACAATATAGTTGTTTATGTCTTCAAATTTCATAGGACTCAGAATTATCTCCTGACATGTCCATGCGTCAACGAAGTGGTGAAGCTTTTAGACTGGAGCATGGGTTGTCTTCAGGTAATTAAATGTGTCATTCTTTGTGCCTTCTTGGATTCTTCTTGTGCACAAATACTAGATCGTTATGCCAATTATTATATCCCTTTTTGTGTTTTTCCTTCTTATATATATATCAGATTGGTGAATTGTAATGTGTTAACTTTGTAATTGATGCATTTTATGAATTATCATCAAGGAAATATACAAACATGTAAGTTAGGAAAATTCAGTTGCCAATAACTACTGGGAGGGCATGCTGTTTTCTGAATTTCATAGGAAACTAATACTACTGTTTTCCGAAAACTAACATGACGGTTGATGTATGTTAATGGTGCAACTTCAGATCTACAGATCGCTGTGGCAGTTTATTAACTTCCATTCAAATGTAGGCATGCTCGCACACTATCAATCCTCAAGGCTCAGTTTGTGATTGCTGAACTGTGATGTGCTTAACTTATTTTATAATCTGCTGGGAAAGATAGCCACATAAACAGGAAAAAGTGGTTACCGAAATTGTAAAGTAGACAAAAGCTGGTTGAAGAAACTATTATCATAATTGGCAGCAATGACAAACGCAACCTGAGTACCAACTGCCAGATGATTCATTACATAGTCAAATCTGTTTTACATGAGATGCAAAGGAGATGGCCAAATATTTTAGCACCTGCTTTTTCTTGTGATTTCATTTATATTAATTTTAACTGCAAATATCAATATGGTGAAACAAGGAACATAGCTAAAGCTGAAAAAGAACTATATAGAACTAGCCAACTGGGCCTCTTTAATTCGTAGGATTCTCAAAGTGCGGGAATAGGAAAACATAGGAATAGAGTGTCATGTCCTCTTGTATCCTACGGGATTGAGAGAAGTGTTTGATAGCACAGGAAAAACAATGGAATTCTACAAAGAGCTTTGAGTGGATGGAAAGTTTCCTTCAAAATGTAGTACAGATGAATCCTATGGAAAAAATCCTAAGGATTCCAATCCTACAAATCAAATGACCATCGTAGGAAAAATTCCTAAGGATTCAAATCCTTTAAAAATCCTATGAAATTCCTTTGTATCAAAGGAGCCCTAGGAGACAAATTAGACACTTGTATGGTCTACTATACCATCCATATATTATTAACATGATACACATTTATTTTTTGTTTTACACAATGGTAAAGCTGCTGCCTTTGTGACCATGAGGTCGCGGGTTCAAGTCCTGGAAACAGCCTCTTGCAGAAATGTAGGGAAAGGCTGCGTACTAAAGACCCAAAGTGGTTGGATCCTTCCCTGGACCCTGCGCAAGCGGGAGCTACATGCACCGGGCTGCCCTTTTTTACACAATGCAAGGCCATCAAAATTTCTGTCTGAATCATTAAATTTTTCTCGCCTAGAGTGCCGAGTAGCTAGAGTGCGCGTGTTGTTTGATCTTAATCCTGGTACTTGCTACCCAAGTCTAGTAATTGTTTGCTTCTCCTCTTAATGAAAAGAGGACAAACACTTGCTTGCACGTTCTCTAGGAAACATTTCTTGCCTTATCATATGCATCAGTAACAATTCATAGCAAGACATCATATCTGGATTTTGTGTTCTGGCATGATGCTAGTTTATTGACCGCTCTATAAATGATTGTTGTGTTATAAAAAGCATGTCTGTTTTCTAATGATAAATACTCCTTTGATAGATGCCACAATCTTAACCATGCTGCCTGGAAGCAGGATGCAGGAAGTAGCTCGTATGCTTCCAATCTTCTTTCGGACTGTGCAACATTTAAGTCACACTTTAAATGATCTGTCACTAGTCATCCCAGTTGCTCCACATCGGGATGTGAGGACCTATGTTGAAAATGTAGTTCGATCAGTGCCGTTTCCAGTGGTACTGATACCTGGGGGTTCACTAGAAAAAAGATATGGTGCATTCAATGTAAGCTCACTTCTTTTTCGAGTTAATGGCTTTATTTCTCTACCACCAAATTCACTCTTTGGATATTGCCATTTTCGAATGTTGATATTTTCACTCATTTGACGGATGTGAAGACTGTAGCACCATACCTTGCTAACACACATATCATGTATTGCTGTTTGTTCCAAAAGGATTCATGTTACTACTGTCCCTTTACAGCTGTGCTGTGGCTATAACCCCAGACTATGATTGGTTAAGTTAGCATTAGCATTTTCATCTCATCTTATATAGGATCAAAATCTCTATGAAGAAAAATCTAGAACACTGTTGATTACTGTAGCCGCTGGATTGTCCCACGGGCCCACACATTATATTCCAGCCATGCTTTTATTCTTTTTTTCCCTAGGAAACGATTGTCTAATTATATTAAGATACAGTGTTGTCTGTCAACAGTTCTATTAGTTATACACAAATAGTGATTCTCTAAGTGTTCACTCTTTGTTTTTGAGACAGCATTTATTCCTTGGTTGGTAATGTTAAGGCTCCTCTGTTCAAACCAACCATTCCTTTGGTAGCGAAGTGTACTAACCCAATAGGGCTAGATTTGAAATTTATTAGACTTGATTGATTGTTAGTATGTGAAACTTATCGCGGCCAGAGTCTACTTTTCTAATATTCCTTTTTTTTGCAGGCTAGTAAAGCAGCATTATGTACTTCCGGAACAGCTGTCATGGAACTAATGCTAGCAAAGCTACCCTGTGTGGTGGCCTACCAAGCTCATTTCCTTACCGAGTGCTTCATCCACCTGAGAAAAAAGATAAACTTTATTTCTCTACCAAACATCCTTTTGGACTCTCCCATTGTGCCTGAGATCCTTTTTCGAGCGTGCACAGATAAAAATCTAGCTGCAAAACTAAGGTAATTTTCCTTCTTCTAATCTACACCTTATATTTCCGTAAGTACAAAGGTGGCTTCTAGTTATGCGAAACGACGTTCTCAATTAAGCATCAACATGATTGTGCTATATATTCATTTTAACCTGTTGGGCAATATTCCACCTGCATTTCTAACTGTGGATTGGACCTCATCATATGTCTATCTCATTTTGACTGGTCCAGCGAGGTTATCTTCAACGATGAAGTCCGTCAGCTGCAAGTTGGATCAGCTGAGCGAATGCTCCAGGTTCTCTACGAACCGATCAAGCGACAAGGCAATTTGTTCGCAGAGGAGTTGGGGGACTCGGGCTTGTCATCAGATGTCTACTCCCCCAGCACGATTGCAGCATTGACAGTGCTTTATACGGACAAACATCGGCGGATGGTGCACCGGAATTGAGCGGGCTTTCGCAGTGGTGGATGAATGTTTCATCTGCCAGAGTGCCAGGGCAGTCGCTACCGGCAGGGGACTGTATTGGCTGCAGTTGATGATTGATCATTGGAGGAGCAAAGCAAATGGTTGGGTAAACTTTTTCGGTGTGGACTGATGTAGAGTTCGTGTCAGCATCACAATATCGTTGTAGAAATTTCGAACGCATGTGCTCTGGTGGGTCAATTGTGTGTGGGCCTTGGTCATGGACAAATCCGGAGTGATGTTTGGCAGAGAAAACTCTTCCATGAGTGGAATTTTGTGGAGGGTGCATGGAGCATATGAGCTGGGGAAGAAGTAACTTAAAATATTTATATCCTGCAGCTTTTGTAACTGTAAGTCTGGCCATTTGCTAATTTGGTTCGTGCTGCTGCGCTTTTTAATGCGGTTTGAGCATCAAGTGTATCAAATGATCAAATATAGTCTGGGCTCTTGCTTCGTGCCAACTCTGGCCATAGAGGATCCTGGACGAATGACGGAAGCACTGGTGGCGCCGTAGCCGGTGATCATGTCACGGCTGAGCTCATGTACGCTGCGGGCCATGGGGCCGCGAATCTTCAATGGAAAATATTTCGGAGTGGAATTTTTAGTTTTGGTCCCCAAGTTGCCATCGTCATCTACATCAATTTGGTGGCTTTATAGCCGATTTTTGTCTGCCAAGTGGGCGTGGTGCATTTTCATCGGTCTTCACGAGTTCACGTACTAATCATAGAACGCTAACCATCCGTGAAGGAATTTCAGGGCCTCCTTGATTCGTAGGATTTTGAAAACGTAGCAATAGGAAAAGCATAGGGTTGAAGTGACATGCCCACTTAAATTATATAGGATTAGCAATAAATGTTTGATGCCACAGGAAAAACAAAGAAATTATATAAAGAGGTTGGAGTGGATGTTAGATTTCCTATGAAATGTAGCACAAAAGAATCCATAGGAAAAATTCCTATAGAATCCAATCCTATAAATCAAAGAACAAACATAGGAAAAAAAAAATTCTAAGGATCTCAGTCCTTCAGAAATCCTATAAAATTCCTTTAAATCAAAGGAGCCGAGGAATCGTAGATGAATACAAGGTTTGTCGAGGGAATCTGTCTTCTCATTACCGGTTCACACATTTCTCCAGATTTCGTAAAATTTCAGACGAGACTGGTAGTAGTACTACTGTACAATTGATGATTGATATCTGTTGATAACCGTAGAGAGATCACCAAAATAGCACCTTCGCCCGAAGCTAGAGACGATACCCACGAAATGCAAATTGGTCCACCACAGACCACACCACGCATGAATGAACGGTTACAGAATGGGAATTCAATGTTTCGATGCCTAAACTAAGAAGCTAACAACACGCAGCTAAGAGAGAGAGGAACGATCGGCGAGAGAACGAACGCACGTAGCATTCACCTCGCCTCATTGGCGCCGCCGCGGCGCGCCTCGTGCGCCCCCACGGCCGGCGGGAAGTTGAGCAGCGCCTTGGCGCCGCGCAGGCGGAACGCGGCGCGGTCGTACGCGACGGCCGCCTCCTCGGCCGTGCCGAAGGTGCCGAGCCACAGGCGCGTGCCGGGCCGCGACGGGTCCCGGATCTCCGCCGCGTACTTGCCCCACGGCCGCCGCCTCACCCCGCGGTAGTGCGGGCGCTCCGCGGCCCTCCCGGCCGCGCATGCCCCGCCGCCCTCGATCGCGTCGGCGCCAGCGGCGGCAATGGCCGTCGCCGTCTTCGTCGGGGGAGAGGAGGACGAGGAGGGCGAGGCGGCGGCCACGGCGGAGGCCTCGCGGAGGACGTCGAAGAGGAGCATGTCGAGGGAGTCGTTCTCGTTGAGCGGGAGGTAGGCGGCGGCACCGCCCAGCGAGAGGGACGTGTCCATGCCCATGCCCGTGCCCACCCGCGCAGGCGGAGCGCGCGCGCCGGGCGCGGCGAGGTGGTCGGCGCCGAGCGAGAGAGGCATGCCTGCGCGCGGGTGGGGCGTGCGGTGGGGGTTTAGCTTGCTGCGCACACCGGGGAGAGGTATATGTTGCTATTTACAGCAGCCCGGAGAAGGCGTCTCTGGCAAGACACTGGTTTTCTGGGGGAGCATTGACGAGGTGGAGACCGAGACCGCGTGGGCGCTCTGTGCGCCGCAGGCGTCACGATTCTTGGGGAGGAAGGCAAGGCAGGCAGAGGAGGACAAAGAGAAACAAGGGAGTGTAGCGGACCCGTGGTGGGATTTGTCAAGCGACGAGCGTAGATCCGTGACACAGATCGTCGTCGGAGCGCCACGCCATGGGACGGACGAGCAGCCAGGGGCCCCGGCGGGAAGAGTCGCGGTCGTGTGAGCCAGTGTTGTTCTCGAAGGGACTGACGGGCAGGGCAAAGGTTCTGGACTGGTTGAGTTGTTTTGCCTGCTCCGGCAACGATCGGTCAAGGCGTGTGCGCCCTTTTTCATTTTGGCAATGTGCGTGTTTTGTTTTGGGCGAGTGCTAGGAATCAGACTACTGATATTTAGCTTTCTATATCAGACTCCTAGTCCACCGTTACATTGATGCAGCCTGGACCGTGTGATTGAAGAGGTGGACCTAGGTAGTTAGTTAGTTTGCATGCTGCACTAATTACGATTTGTTTCCCATCAACTGCTCCTCAGAAATCACGCTAGACCTACATCACATCACTTTAGCCGTAACCTCCTCCTTTCTGCTTCATCCGTACGTGCTTTGAAATCTGCACTAAACTAGGAGAAACTAGTCCATCTGATGCATGCTGTTGGCCAGTTTTTTGTGACTGGGAAGCAGATACATTTATTTTGCTTCTATTTCCTAGCACTTGAACAATTCAATTCATTTTGCTTCTATTTCCTAGCGAATTTGCTTCCACATCAACAGTAGATTGTTTCATTCCATTGAGGTTTTTATCCATCGCGACCATTTATTCAATTTGTTTAGACTATAGGAAATTTTGCTTCAAATTACCATACATAAGCTCAAAAAAGAGCCTCCTCCTCCAAGAAAAGCTGGGGTTCGTGCCTCTCGCCGGCTCCGTCGCAGGTCCGCCTCGTCTCCGGTGGCCCTAGGGCCATGGGGGCGCAGTGGATCCTAGCAAGGGCCGGCGGGAGGGCTCCGTTGTTAGTCGTTCCTTTGAGATTTGTTAGGGTTTGTGTCCTATTCAGGAAGGCGAGACGGCGGTGGCTCCCTGAAGATGGAATAAAGGTCTCCCCGCCTAGTCCCCGTTCCAGTGGTGCGTCTAGCATCGTTGGTGGGCGTGTGGAGGTGTGCCTCCGACGGATCTATCATCGATGGATTTGCTTGGATCTGGTTGTGGTTCTTCTATATTCGTATGTCTTCAGGTTGGATCCTTCCGATCTACGTTATTCTTCATCGATGGCGGTTGCTGCTCTGGTACGCTGGTCCTATGGGGCCTTAGCACGACGACTTCCCGACTGTCTACTACAACAAGTTGTGCCCGACTCCGGTGACGGAGGGGTGATGATGGCGGCGCGCCTTCGGCTCGCTTCAGTGCTTGTAGTCGTCGCTAGGTGGTCTACGAATCTGGATGTAATTTTATTATTTCTGGTATTCGTTGTACTTTCATGATTGAAGATGAATAGATCGAAAGTTTTCTCGCAAAAAAAAGACACCAGTGCAACAATAAAATGCTTCCAACAATACAAATATATGATTCCATCAAACACCTTTTTTTACCATTGTTATTACTGCCGGTTTTGAAGATATTAAATTGAGACTTTGCTTTCAAAGAATTCGGTATTTGCGTCCAAAGGAATGGGAATTTGCTTCCTAAAAAAAATGGTATTTGCTTCCTTAATATTTGGTATTTGCGTCCAAAGAAATGGGAATTTGCTTCCTAAAAATTTGGTATTTGCGGCCGAAGAAATGGGAATTCGCTTCCAAAGAATTCCAAACTTGCATAAAAAATGAGAATTTGCTTCCATATACAACAAAAAATAAGGACGCCGATAACTGCCACACGTGTGGCATCTAGGGGTATCTGCAGCACGCCCCGTGTGGCATCGACACAGGCCTGCTCGCACGAGCACGTCCGGCGCTCCCCGCCACAGCCCGCACGTTCGGTGTGCGGCGCGATCGCCCGCATGAGCACGTCCGGGTGAGCGACCACGCGGCCCGCACGACCTGTCTCGGCCGTCGCCCCTCCCCGCCTGCGAGCCACACGCCCCGCGTGGCAGTAACCACGCGGCCCGCCGCGATTTCCATGGTCTGGACCCTCTTCCATGTCCGTGTAACTGCATTTGCCATGTCGCTGAACTACAGTTGCCATGTCGGACAACTACAGTTGCCATGGTTGTTCAACTGCAGTTGCCATCTCAAGTCAAGTGCCGGATGCCATTTTTGGGCAACTGCAGTTGTTGCCATGTATGGTCTGGTTTACTACAGTTGTCATGATTTGAAAACTTTAGGAGTTGCCACCTACTAACACTAGACAGTTGCCATGTAGCACTACAAAACATGGCAAAAAACATGTCCGGGTAAAGAGAGAGTTGCCATCTGTTTACAAGCACACTAGGGCAGTTGCCATGTACCCTGCAAAAACACATGACAACTGATAGCTTTTGGTGTGTGGGAGAGGAGACGGGCATGTGGGCTACGGTGGTATCTTTAGGAGTTGCCACCTACTAACATTAGACAGTTGCCATGTAGCTCTACAAAACAGACGTGGCAACAATAACACGTTCGGGTAAAAGAGAGTTGCCATCTGCTTACAATCACGAATAGGGCAGTTGCCATGTAACCTGCAAAAAACATGGCAAATGACAACTTGGGTGTGGGAGAGTGGGAAAATGGGCAGTCGTGGGAGATGGGGACAGAAGTCGTGCGGGGCGTGCGGGCGCGACGGCAGTTCCACCGCACGCCCCGAGTCGCAACAGCTGACCTCGGAGGGAAAACAGCGTGCGAGCGAACTCCCTCACATGCCACACACGCGAGTTGTCCTGCGTGGCACACAAAATCAGCCCTCTCGTGCCAAGATTCGTGCAAAAGGCACTGGATGGCGATCGAGGCGTGTGAGTGAGTTGGCTAACGCCCACACGTGTGGGCGTTAGTGTTTTCGAAAAATAATGCATGTGACCAGGTTTTGCATCTCCTGGCACAATGATGCCATGCTTCCAAAGATATATATTTTGCTTATAAATCATTATATGATAATATTTTCATAATCAGAGAATTGCTTCCATACAAACATATATTTATTTCAATCAAAAAGGAAGAACATATAATTTAAACATGGAGATATGTCTCCGCGATTGAGAACATTTGTGAGAATTTGCTTCCATGGTGATCATGAAGCGCTGCACCATCGGCAGAGACACGATCTGCAAGCATAAGTGCAGCGCACCGTGGCCTTGTGGAAAGACGTTTTGCATCTTACATTCTTACTACCTTCTTGTGTGCTTCCTGCAATCCGAGACATAATCATGCGTCGGAGTTGACAAAATTGGATTAACAAATCCTAGGGCAATCGAGAAGAACTCTACAATGCTTAAAATAATGAAATGTCCCAATGGAGAAAAGAACGATACAAACTATGCCTCCTTCATCATTCATGATGAATTAATGATACGTGCAATCCAGTTTCAAACTAGTGCATCAATCGGGACTCACATGTGCTTCATCCTCGTCGCCTACCTGTACATGCAATGCTGAGTTGCAATGCCGCTCGGTAATCCACCCTCCTCTCTCCTGCATGGCGTGAAAGACTATCCTAGTTGGCCTCGTTTCCAAACTACGATGGCGCTCAGGCGAGGTGGATCAAAGGCCAAAACTGCAGGTAGAACCGGGTCCAATCCTGGCGGAATTAAGCACGGCGACGAAGGAGGTTACGAGCTTGTCGGTGAGCAGGTGGTGGGTCAGTCCCCGCGTGGCCGCCGGACAAGATGGTGCAACGACGAGGTGGAACGGAGGTCATAGATGTGCGGGTCAGAAACTCGTGCTGGGGCGCTGGGCGATAGATGAGTAGCGGTGACGAGCATGGCGAGATCCCTGATGTGTGCGGGATGGACAGGAAAGATGGAGAGAGTTAATTCAGGGAGAGATTAAAGGGTGTGGGCCAAAAAATCTGGTGGTTAATATCAGGCTTGATTTAGGGGCATCTCTCAGCCGTGAGATCAAATACAAATTAACGTTGTCCGATGAGTCTGACGAATGATTCTCATCAGACTTCTGTAGAGAAGTGTTTCCCTTTTGTTTTTGTGTAGTGAGGGCGTGTGTACCCGGCTAGCATCTTTTTAAGGTGGAGGCTGGAGGGTGTATTTTTCGTCCTGAACTATTATTTTGAAAGTATATAAATGGTTCTTCAACTTTAAACGAACAAACCTTGGTATACCAACTTATCAAACTGAATATCCCCGTTTTTTTGGCAAGCAAGCCAAGGCAAGCCTGAAACCTGCTCAACGCTGGGAGGGAACCGGATCCTCTAACTTAGAGAAGGAATGTCACGGTGCTACAGTGCTTGTCTGTAAAATGAAGAAAGAAAGTTAGAAACTGTTAACATGTTGTTTATTATTGATATTTATTATAGATATAAATAATCTAAAATTAATTTTATTTCACCATCAATTTATTTATATGTAATTACTGTAAATGTACATGGTAGATTTGTAATTTGTAAATTAATTTATGTCATTTTAGCATTAATCATATGGATTGAAAGAAGGCAAGTTAGAGTATTGTACCTTCTCTAACATCCCTTATGTATGTTAGAGGATCTAGTTTCCACTGGGAGCCCCCTCCACTGGATGTCCTGAAGATTAACATTGATGGTAGCTTTGTGGCTGATCTCAAGAGAGGAGGTTGGGGCTTTGTGATAAGAGACGTACAGGGAGAAGTAATGGGTTCGGGGTAAGATGCAATGGCGGAGTAATGTTGATGTCTCAGGGGGCAGTGCCCCCCCCCCCCCCCAAAACTTTGAAATATTTGTGAGGAAGTTTTTTCTAAGGAGGCATCCATTTAGAGAAAAATAGTTCCTGGCTCCCTCAGATTTCATGATTTGACTTTAGCCCCCCTGAACCTTTTGCCTAGCTCCGCCACTGGTAAGATGGACCATGTTCAAGACAGTTTGCAAGCGGAGGCAGTGTGTCATGTCCGATCTAGGATTACTTTCTCAGATTTGAGTAGAAGGGGAAAACCAGAGGAGGAAAGGAACACTTGCTTTCCTTGGCAAACAACCGGTGCTCTCTCAAGATTTCCAACACTTGTCTTAAATGTTCTATGTGAGATTCCAAATCTTCACTGAAAACTAGGATATCATCCATGAAAATCAACACACATCTTCTTGTAAACTTGGCAAATATTGCATTCATAAGGCACTGAAAGGTTGCTGGAGCATTTGTAAGACCAAAGGGCATCACCCTAAACTGAAATTGACCATGATGAGTCTTAAATGTTGTTTTAGCCTCATCCTCTTCCACCATTCTAATTTGATGATATCCTTCTCTAAGATCCAGTTTGGAAAACCATTTGGCACCTGCAAGTTCATCCAGTAGCTCATCGACCACATGCATAGGAAATTTGCTTTTGACTGTCAACATATTCAATTTTCTATAATCCACACAAAACCTCCATGTTCCATCCTTCTTCTTGACCAGCAGCACAGGAGAAGCAAAAGGAGACATACTAGGTTGTACTAGTCCAACTTCAATCATTTCAGACACCTGCTTTTCAATTTCATCCCTTTGCAAAGGAGAGTATCTATATGGTCTAGAATTCACCGGAACACAATCAGGTAAAAGCGAAATGGCATGATCAAATGCTCTATGTGGTGGCAACTGTTGTGGTTTTTGGAACACATCACCATATTCAGTTAGAAGCTGTTGAATACCTTTAGGTATAGTTTGAACAGATATACCCGCCTCCGGGGCTAATACAGCTGTAGCCCAAACATCATTTCCTTTAAGACACTCTTCAAATTGTTCTGCAATGAGTTCTTTAATCTGTGTGACAAGAAGATGCAATGGCGGATTAATGTTGATGTCTGAGGGGGCAGTGCCCACCCCAAACTTTGATATATTTGTGAGGAAGTTTTTTCTAAGGAGGCATCCATTCAGAGAAAAATAGTTTCTGGCCCCCTCAGATTTCAATGATTTTCCTTTAGGCCCCCTGAACCTTTTGCCTAGCTCCGCCACTTGTAAGATGGACCATGTTCAAGATAGTTGGCAAGCAGAGGCAGTGTGTCATGTCCAATCTAGGATTACGTTCTCAGATTGAGTACAAGGGGAAAACCAGAGGAGGAAAGAAACACTTTCTTTCCTTGGCAAACAACTGGTGCTCTCTCAAGATTTCCAACAATTGTCTTAAATGTTCTATGTGAGATTCCAAATCTTCACTGAAAACTAGGATATCATCCATAAATATCAACACACATCTTCTTGTAAACTTGGCAAATATTGCATTCATAGGGCACTGAAAGGTTGCTGGAGCATTTGTAAGACCAAAGGGCATCACCCTAAACTGAAATTGACCATGATGAGTCTTAAATGTTGTTTTAGCCTCATCCTCTTCCACCATTCTAGTTTTATGATATCCTTCTCTAAGATCTAGTTTGGAAAACCATTTGGCACCTGCAACTTCATCCAGTAGCTCATCGACCACATGCATAGGAAATTTGCTTTTGACTGTCAACAGATTCAATTTTCTATAATCCACACAAAACCTCCATGTTCCATCCTTCTTCTTGACCGGCAGCACGAGAGAAGCAAAAGGAGATATACTAGGCTGTACTAGTCCAGCTTCAATCATATCAGCCACCTGCTTCTCAATTTCATCCTTTTGCGAAGGAGAGTATCTATATGGTCTAGAATTCACTGGAACACAATCGGGTAAAAGGGAAATGGCATGATCAAATGCTCTATGTGGTGGCAACTGTTGTGGTTTTTGGAACACATCACCATATTCAGTTAGAAGCTGTTGAATACCTTCAGGTGTAGTTTGAATAGATATACCCACCTCCGGGGCTAATACAGTTGTAGCCCAAACATCATTTCCTCTAAGACACTTTTCAAATTGTTCTGTAGTGAGTTATTTAATTTGTGTGACAGGTTTATCTTGCATGCCTTGTAAAGTAATCACCTGGTCCGGATGTTGGAACTGGATCCATTTTTGTTCCCAATGACAGGTCATAGGACCCCACTGCTCCAGCCAATCCATGCCCAAAATGGTGTCATAGCCTCCCAAGGGACAACCTTCATGTCAGTAGTGAATGTATGACCCTGAATCCACCATTTGAGCCCCTCGACTTCTTGCTCACACTACATGAACTCACCATTTGCCACTTTCACTTTCAAAGGGGCAGGAAGTGGAGTAGTAGTACACTGTAGCCTATCCACTAACTGTTGGTCAATGAAAGTATGTGAACTGCCAGAGTCCACTAACAGGAGCATGACTTTATTGTCCACCATGACTCTTAATCTAATTGTCTTGGGATTTTGTGAACCAGACAGAGCATTAACAGACAGAAATGCAGTAGCTCGGCTGCATATTCTTCCACAGCCAGGGCGTCCAACATAGCATCTTCCAAATACACTCGGTCCTTTGTACTGATAGCAGCTGCCTTGGCCTGCACTTCATTTTTTGCACAAGTGTCCTGCACCAATGCATATTCGGACGCTGTGTTGACTGACAAGAGTAACTGAATTTCCACGGCAGAACGGATTTCTTCCTTCAGTCCTAAAACAAACTGAGTTACCAGCAGCGTTTCACTCATAGCCCCATCATACAGCCATACTTGGTACACCAACTGGTTGAAATTATTGTGGTATTCTTGTACTGATCCCACCTGTGTCAGCACTAGCAAATCCTGAAGGAAATATGCCCTAGAGGCAATAATAAAGTTGTTATTTTATATTTCCTTATTCATGATAAATGTTTATTATTCATGCTAGAATTGTATTGATCGGAAACCTAAATACATGTGTGAATACATAGACAAACACTGTGTCCCTAGTGAGCCTCTACTTGACTAGCTTGTGTTGGGGAACGTAGCATGCAATTTCAAAAAATTTCCTACGATCACGCAAGATCTATCTAGGAGATGCATAGCAACGAGAGGGGGAGAGTGTGTCCACGTACCCTCGTAGACCGAAAGCGGAAGCGTTAGCTTAACGCGGTTGATGTAGTCGAACATCTTCGCGATCCAACCGATCAAGCACCGAACGTACGACACCTCCGAGTTCTGCACACATTCAGCTCGATGACGTCCCTCGAACTCTTGATCCAGCAAATTTCGAGGGAGAGTTTCGTCAGCACGACGGCGTGATGATGGTGATGGTGGTGTGATCCGCGCAGGGCTTCGCCTAAGCACTACGACAATATGACCGGAGGAGTAAACTGTGGAGGGGGGCACCGCACACGGCTAAGAGAACAATTGATGTGTTTTGGGGTGCCCCCTGACCCAAATATAAAGGAGGAGAAGGGAGGAGGCCGGCCCTAGGGGGCGCGCCAAGTGTGGGGGAAACCCACTAGCACTCCTAGTCCTAGTCGGTTTCCCCCTTCTTTCTCATGGAGGGGAAAGGGGGGAGGAGAGGGAGAGGGGGAAGGAAGGGGGGGGGGGCGCAGTGGCCCATTACTTTCCCCGGGGGGTTCCGGTAACCCCTCGGTACTCCGATAAATATCCGAAACGCTCCGTAACCATTCCAATGTCCAAATACTATCGTCCAATATGTCAATCTTTACCTCTCGTCCATTTCGAGACTCCTCGTCATGTCCGTGATCTCATCTGGGACTCTGAACAATCTTCGGTCACCAAAACACATAACTCATAATACAAATCATCATCGAACGTTAAGCGTGTGGACCCTACGGGTTCGAGAACTATGTAGATATGACCGAGACACATCTCCGATCAATAACCAATAGCGGAACCTGGATGCTCATATTTGTTCCTACATATTCTACGAAGATCTTTATCGGTCAAACCGCAATGACAACATACGTTATTCCCTTTGTCATCGGTATGTTACTTGCCCAAGATTCGATCGTCAGTATCCTCATACCTAGTTCAATCTCGTTACCGGCAAGTCTCTTTACTCATTCCGTAATGCATCATCCCGCAACTAACTCGTTAGTCACATTGCTTGCAAGGCTTATCATGATGTGCATTACCGAGAGGGCCCAGAGATACCTCTCCGATACTCGGAGTGACAAATCCTAATCTCGATCTATGCCAACCCAACAAACACCTTCGGAGATACCTGTAGAGCATCTTTATAATCACCCAGTTACATTGTGATGTTTGATAGCACACAAGGTATTCCTCGGTATCCGGGAGTTGCATAATCTCATAGTCAAAGGAATATGTATAAGTCATGAAGAAAGCAATAGCAATAAAACTTAACGATCATTATGCTAAGCTAACGGATGGGTCTTGTCCATCAAATGATGTGATCCCGTTCATCAAATGACAACACATGTCTATGGTTAGGAAACTTAACCATCTTTGATTAACGAGCTAGTCTAGTAGAGGCTTACTAGGGATACTATGTTTTGTCTATGTATCCACACATGTATCAAGTTTCCGGTTAATAAAATTCTAGCATGAATAATAAACATTTATCATGATATAAGGAAATATAAAATAACAACTTTATTATTGCCTCTAGGGCATATTTCCTTCAGTCTCCCACTTGCACTAGATCAATAATCTAGTTCACATCGCCATGTGATTTAACACTAATAGTTCACATCTTTATGTGATTAACACCCATAGTTCACATCGCCATGTGATCAACACCCAAAGGGTTTACTAGAGTCAATAATCTAGTTCACATCGCTATGTGATTAACACCCAAAGGGTACTAAGGTGTGATCATGTTTTGCTTGTGAGAGAAGTTTAGTCAATGGGTCTGCCACATTCAGATCCGTATGTATTTTGCAAATTTCTATGTCTACAATGCTCTGCATAGAGCTACTCTAGCTAATTGCTCCCACTTTCAATATGTATCCAGATTGAGACTCAGAGTCATCCAGATCGGTGTCAAAGCTTGCATCGACGTAACTCTTTACGACGAATTCTTTATCACCTCCATAACCGAGAAATATCTCCTTAGTCTTCTAAGAATAATTTTGACCATTGTCCAGTGATCTACTCCTAGATTACTATTGTACCCCTGTGCCAAACTCATGGCAAGGTACACAATAGGTCTGGTATACAGCGTGGCATACTTTATAGAACCTATGGCTGAGGCATAGGGAATGACTTTCATTCTCTCTCTATCTTCTGCCGTGGTCGGGTTTTGAGTCTTACTCAACTTCATACCTTACAACTCAGGCAAGAACTCCTTATTTGACTGATCCATTTTGAACTCCTTCAAAATCTTATCAAGGTATGTACTCATCGAAAGTCTTATCAAGCGTCTTGATCTATCTCTATAGATCTTGATGTCCAATATGTAAGCAGCTTCACCGAGGTCTTTCTTTGAAAAACTCCTTTAAAACACTCCTTTATGCTTTCGAGAAAATTCTACATCATTTCCGATCAACAATATGTCATTCACATATACTTATTAGAAAGGTTGTAGTGCTCCCACTCACTTTCTTGTAAATACAGGCTTCTCCACAAGTCCGTATAAAACCATATGCTTTGATCACCTTATCAAAGCGTATATTCCAACTCCGAGATGCTTGCGCCAGTCCATAGATGGATCGCTGGAGTTTGCACACTTTGTTAGCACCTTTAGTATCGACGAAACCTTTTGGTTGCATCATATACAACTCTTCTTTAAGAAATCCATTAAGGAATGCAGTTTTGACATCCATTTGCCAGATTTCATAAAATGTGGCAATTGCTAACATGATTTGGACAGACTTAAGCATCACTACGAGTGTGAAAATCTCATCATAGTCAACACCTTGAACTTGTCAAAAACCTTTTTCGACAAGTCTAGCTTTGTAGATAGTAACATTACTATTAGCGTCTGTCTTCCTCTTGAAGATCCATTTATTCTCTATGGCTTGCCGATCATCGGGCAAGTCAACCAAAGTCCATACTTTGTTCTCATACATGGATCCTATCTCATATTTCATGGCCTCAAGCCATTTTGCAGAATCTGGGCTCATCATCGCTTCCTCATAGTTCGTAGGTTCATCATGGTCTAGTAACATGACTTCCAGAACAGGATTACCGTACCACTCTGGTGCGGAACGTGCTCTGGTTGACCTACGAGGTTCGGTAGTAACTTGATCTGAAGTTTCATGATCATTATCATTAGCTTCCTCTCTTGTTGGTGTAGGCATCACGGGAATGTTTTTCTGTGATGAGCTACTTTCCAATTCGAGAGAAGGTACAATTACCTCATCAAGTTCTACTTTCCTCCCACTCACTTCTTTCGAGAGAAATTCCTCTAGAAAGGATCCATTCTTAGCAACAAAGATCTTGCCTTTGGATCTGTGATAGAGGTGTACCCAACAGTTTCTTTTGGGTATCCTATGAAGACGCACTTCTCCGATCTGGGTTCGGGCTTATCACGCTGAAGCTTTTTTACATAAGCATTGCAGCCCCAAACTTTAAGAAACGACAACTTAGGTTTCTTGCCAAACCATAGTTCATACGGTGTCATCTCAATGGATTTAGATGGTGCCCTATTTAACGTGAATGCAGCTGTCTCTAATGCATAACCCCAAAGCGATAGTGGTAAATCGGTAAGAGACATCATAGATCGCACCATATCTAATAAAGTACGGTTATGACGTTCGGACACACCATTACACTGTGGTGTTCCAGGTGGCGTGAGTTGTGAAACTATTCCACATTGTTTTAAATGAAGGCCAAACTCGTAACTCAAATATTCGCCTCCGCAATCAGATCATAGAAACTTTATTTCCTTGTTACGATGATTCTCCACTTCACTCTGAAATTCTTTGAACTTTTCAAATGTTTCAGACTTGTGTTTCATTAAGTAGATATACCCATATCTGCTTAAATCATCTGTGAAGGTTAGAAATTGACGATACCCGCCGCGAGCCTCAACACTCATCGGACCGCATGCATCGGTATGTATTATTTCCAATAAGTTAGTGGATCGCTCCATTGTTCCGGAGAACGGAGTCTTAGTCATCTTGCCCATGAGGCATGGTTTGCAAGCATCAAATGATTCATAATCAAGTGATTCCAAAAGTCCATCCGCATGGAGTTTCTTCATGCGCTTTACACCAATATGACCTAAACGGCAGTGCCACAAATATGTTGCACTATCATTATCAACTTTGCATCTTTTGGCATCAATATTATGAATATGTGTATCATTACGATCGAGATTCAATAAACCATTCACATTGGGTGTATGACCATAGAAGGTTTTATTCATGTAAATAGAACAACAATTATTCTCTGACTTAAATGAATAACCGTATTGCAATAAACATGATCAAATCATATTTTTGCTCAACGCAAACACCAAATAACATTTATTTAGGTTCAACACTAATCCCGAAGGTAGAGGGAGAATGCGATGGTGATCTTATCAACCTTGGAATCACTTTCAACACACATCATCACCTTGCCCGTAACTAGTCTCTGTTCATTTTGCAACTCCTGTTTCGAGTTACTACTCTTAGCAACTGAACCAGTATCAAATAGCGAGGGTTCTATAAACACTAGTAAAGTACACATCAATGACATGTATATCAAATATACCTTTGTTCACTTTGCCATCCTTCTTATCCGCCAAGTATCTAGGGCAGTTCCACTTCCAGTGACCATTTCCTTTATAGTAGAAGCACTCAGTTTCAGGCTTGGGTCTAGCTTTGGGCTTCTTCATGGGAGTGGCAACTTGCTTGCCATTCTTCTTGAAGTTCCCTTTCTTTCCCTTGCCCTTTTTCTTAAAACTAGTGGTCTTGTTAATCATCAACACTTGATGTTCTTTCTTGATTTCTACCTTCGCCGATTTCAGCATCGCGTATAGCTCGGGAATCATTTTTGTCATCCCTTGCAAATTATAGTTCATCACAAAGTTCTAGTAGCTTCGTGATAGTGACTAGAGAATTCTGTCAATCACTATCTTATCTGGAAGATTAACTCCCACTTGATTCAAGCGATTGTAGTACCCAGACATTCTGAGTACATGCTCACTGGCTGAGCTATGCTCCTCCATCTTGTAGGAAAAGTACTTGTCAGAGGTCTCACACCTCTCGACACGGGCATGAGTCTGAAATACAATTTTAACTCTTGGAACATATCATATGCTCCGTGGCGTTTCAAAACATTTTTGAAGTCCCGGTTCTAAGCCGTAAAGCATGGTGCACTAAACTATCAGGTAGTCATCATACCGAGCTTGCAAAATGTTCATAACGTTTGCATCTGCTCCTTCAATAGTAGGTAAATTTTTAACATCCTCAGCTTTAATACCTTTTTCCTCCATAGATTTCTTTGCCTCTTGCATATCTTCAGGACTGAGATATAATATACCCCTCTTCTTCAGAGTGGGTTTAGGCGGTTGTTCACGAAGAGTCCAATCATCATAATTTTTCAATATATTATTCAATAATTCTTCAGCTTGCCCAACAGTTCGTTCCCTGAAAACACAACCAGCACAAGTATCTAGGAAATCCCTAGAAGCATCGGTTAGTCCATTATAGAAGATATCAAGTATTTCATTTTTCTTAAGAGGATGATCAGGCAAAGCATTAAGTAACTGGCAAAGCCTCCCCCAAGCTTGTGGGAGACTCTCTTCTTTAGTTTGCACAAAGTTAAATATTTCCTGTAAGGCGGCTTGTTTCTTATGAGCAGGAAAATATTTCTCAAAGAAGTAATAGATCATATCCTGGGGACTACGCACACAACCAGGAGTAAGAGTATTGTTCCAATCTTTAGCATCACCCTTTAATGCGAACGGAAATAATTTGCGAATAAAATAATAACGAGTCTTCTCGTCATGAGTAAAAAGGGTGGCTATGTCATTCAACTTAGTAAGATGTGCCACAACAGTTTCAGTTTCATAACCATGGAAAGGATCAGATTCAACCAAAGTAATTAACTCTGGGTCGACAGAGAATTCATGAACCTTATCATCAATAAAGATAGGTGAGGTAGCAAACTTAGGATCATATTGCATTCTAGTATTCAGAGATTTTTCTTTGTACTTGCATAATAATTTCTCTAGATCATCTCTATCCTTACAAGCAAGAATATCTCTAGTTGTCTCCTCATTCATAACATAACCTTCCGGTACCTTAGGCAATTCATATCTAGGAAGGCTAGTTATAGCAGGTGTTTCAGGAGTATCAGTTTCAAGCTCATCATCAGATTCAACAACATTATGTTGTATTACTCTAGCAATTTGTTCATCAAGAAAGTCACCAAGTGGCACAACATCATCATCAAGCAAGGTACTAGCATCATCATAAGCATCATTCATAGTAGAAGTAGCATCATCAGTAACTTGCGACATATCAGGATTAATAGCATGTGGTGGTGTTGCAAGTTTACTTATAACAGAAGGTGAATCTAAAGCAGAACTGGATGGCAGTTCCTTACCTCCCCTCGTCTTAGAGGGATAAATCTTAGTCTTAGCATCCTTCAGATTCTTCATAGTGATAAATTGATAATAATCCCAAGTGACTCAACAAATATAGCTATGCTCCCCGACAACGGCGCCAGAAAAAGGTCATGATAACCCACAAGTATAGGGGATCGCAACAGTTTTCGAGGGTAGAGTATTCAACCCAAATTTATAGATTCGACACAAGGGGAGCCAAAGAATATTTGAAGGTATTAGCAGCTGAGTTGTCAATTCAACCACACCTAGAGGTTAATTATCTACAGCAAAGTGATCAGTAGCAAAGTAGTATGATAGTTTTGATAATAGTGATAGCAGCAATGGTAATGGTAACAATGATAGCAGTAATTTTGTAGCAAGTGCAACAGTAACAATAGCAGTAGTAACTTAGCAAGAAAATATATGATAAATTCGTAGGCATTGGATCGGTAATTTGCTGGATGATATTCATCATGTGACAGTCATAACCTAGGGCGATACGGCACTAGCTCCAGTTCATAAATATAATGTAGGCATGTATTCCATAAATAGTCATACGTGCTTACGGAAAGAACTTGCATGACATCTTTTGTCCTACCCTCCCGTGGCAGCGGGGTCCAATTGGAAACTAAGGGATATTAAGGCCTCCTTTTAATAGAGAATCGGAACAAAGCATTAACACACGGTGAATACATGAACTCCTCAAACTACGGTCATCACCGGGAGTGGTCCCGACTATTGTCACTCCGGGGTTGCCGGATCATAATACATAGTAGGTGACTATAACTTGCAAGATCGGATCTAGAACATGGATATAATGGTGATACCATAAATGGTTCAGATCCGAAATCATGGCACCCGGGCCCAAAGTGACAAGCATTAAGCATGGCAAAGTCATAGCAACATCAATCTCAGAACATAGTGGATACTAGGGATCAAGCCCTAATAAAACTAACTAGATTACATGATGAATCTCATCCAACTCCTCACCGGCCAGCGAGCCTACGAAGGAATTACTCACTCCCGATGGGGAGCATCATGGAATTGGCGATGGAGAAGGGTTGGTGATGATGAAGAACGAAGATCCCCCTCTCCGGAGCCCCAAACTGACTCCAGATCTGGCCTCCCGATGAAGAACAGGAGGTGACGGCGGCTCCGTCTCGTGGATCGCGATAATTCTTTCTCCCTGATTTTTCTTCAAATATGCGATTTTATAGTATCAGTGTTGAGGTGTGTGGGGCCACCAGGTGGGGACAACCCACCTGGGCGCACCTGGGGGCAGGCGCGCCCTGGTGGGTTGTGCCCACCCAAGTGCCCCCCTCAAGTGACTCTTGGCTCCAGAAATTCTCTTTTATTGTATAAAAAATCCTCGCAAAGTTTCGTTCCATTCTGAGAACTTTTATTTCTGCACAAAAACAACACCATGGTAGTTCTGCTGAAAACAGCGTCAGTCCGGGGTTAGTTTCATTCAAATCATGCAAATTAGAGTCCAAAACAAGAGGAAAAGCTTTAGGAAATGTAGATACATTGTAGACGTATCAACTCCCCCAAGCTTAAACCTTTGCTTGTCCTCAAGCAATTCAGTTATAAACTGAAAGTGAAAAAGAAAAACTTTTACGAACTCTTTTGCTCTTGTTTGCATAAATAAGCTTAAACAACACCCAGGTTTTCAGCCAACATTATAACTAACCATACCGACAGTAACTCTTAAAAAATATATTAACTCATATCAATGACATAATCAACTAGCGAGCAATAATAAGATATCTCAAACAGCAACACGTTATCAAAACAACCATGATATAATATGATAATAGTGGTATCTCTCTAGCCCTTTCTAAGACCGCAAAACATAAATATAGAGCACCTCCAAAGTTCAAGCAGCGACTAAACATTGTAATTCATGGTAGAAAAGATTGAGTCATGATGCACCCAACATTAGCTACACACAATGCATCTGCATGACAATAGTGCTCTTAGGTTCTGGCGCTTATTTTAGAAGGTGATGACACAACATAAAAGTAAATAGATAGTCCCTTCGCAGAGGGAAGCAGTGATTTGCAGAGGTGTGAGAGCTCAAGTTTTGAAAACAAATGTAAATGATATTTTGAGATATGCACCCTTCTCATTTACTTCACGACTATCAGTTATCAATATCTTCCATGCTAAGCACGCTAGTGGCGGTTCACGAGCGATAAAAGTAAAGGTTTACTCCCCCTCCACCATCAATCACACTCCAAGGCTTGTCCGAAACAATGGGTGCCGTCCATACCAACAACAGTCCCGGGGGAGTTTTGTTTAATTATTTGCATTTTTTAGTTCGGGACTGGGAATCCCTATTACCGCCCTTTTCTCGTGCGATGGCAAGTGAATAAACACTCGACCTGAGAATAAACCGCTTAGCATGGAAGATACCGACCACCTCCTGTCGTTCCATGAACGATCCAGGGACACAAAAAGGATAATTATTTGAAGTTTTTAGAGGTGGCACATTCAAATTTACTTAGGACGGCAGGGTAATACCGCATATAGGTAGGTATGGTGGACTCATCTGGAATAACTTTGGTTCAAGGTTTTTGATGTACAAGCAGAATTCCCACTTAGTTCAGGCGAAGGCTAGATAATAGGTTGAGAAGTGGCCAGCTAGAGAGCAACAACGGTCATGAACATGCATTATGCATAAGTAACATCGGACACTAGCATGAGTAGGATATGAACACCATGAACATAAATATAGAGGCTATGTTGGTTTTGATTCAACTACATGCATGAACATGTGCCAAGTCAAGCCACTCGAACATTCAGAGGAGGATACCATATCATCATACTACATCACAATCATTTTAACGCAATGTTGATATCCAAGATAAATCATTATCCACTCCTGGCTAATTATGCATGGCATGAGAAACTATAATCTCTAATTGTCATTGCAAACATGTTTAATCATAATGGACTGAATCATGGATACTAGGTTAAACATATTTACAAAAACAGAACAAGTCGAGTTCATCCCCGTTTCTCTCTGCCATGGCCAGTTCATCGAATATCGTCATTATTGCCTTTCACTTGCATGGCCGAATGATGTGAAAATAATAATAGTGCAAGAGTGCCGTGGACTAAGCTGGAATCTGCAAACATTTTATTCAACGGGAGAAGACAAGGTAAAATGGGCTCTTTATTAGATCAACAATTATTCATATGAGAGCCACTCAACATTTTCATCGTGGTCTCCTCCTTGGTACGACTTGAATAAAAAGAAAAGAAATTCAGAGAAACACACAGAAATATTTTTGGAGTTTTTGGTTTTTCTTGAACAAGCAAATAAAAGGAAAAACGAAAAAAATATTTACACGGGAAAGCTCTCAACAAGCAAAAGAAGAACAAGGAAATCTTTTTGGGTTTTCTTTTTAGTGCTACAGCTAAACATGCATAGAAAGTAAACTAACTACAACTATTTTTTTGGTTTTTCCAAGGTTTTTCAAACACACAAGAAGAAAGCGAGAAAATAAATTTAACATGGATAATACAATGGAAACGTGTGGACACCGACAACTGGAATGAAATGTGTGAACATGAATGTAATGTCGGCGGAAAACACGTACTCCCCCAAGCTTAGGCTTTTGGCCTAACTTGGTAAGCAGTCAGTAGTCTGGATAGTAGTTGGGGTGCTGAGGAGCGGGCATCCATGGATCCCACTGCCGAGGCTCCTCCTCTGCTGCAGCCTGGTCGTTCCAGTGGGCGATGATATCAGCAGGCATAATCCTATATCCGCCCCTGTCAACAGGATCAAACAAAGCAGGAGCAGGCAATGGAATAATATCACGAGTGTCAATGCTGAAAACAAGGTTATAAGGAACGCGAATGTCAGGATAATCTCGTGCAATAAAATGGTGGTGTTCCATGGCTGCGCGATCTAAGTAAACCTTGGTCAGAGGGTAATCATGAAGGCGTATCTCAACATTAAAGCGAGCCGCCAAGCGAGTAGCAAAAATACCACCATGTATTTTACCCTTGGACTTATTAACGTGGAGGCGACGTGCCACAATAGCTCCCAAGCTATAAGTGTTTTCGCCCTCTAGTGCACGATGTAAAACAGCAAGGTCTGGTGAACTAAGTGCGCCCACCTTTTCTCTAGCAAGCAATCATTTTGCAATGAAAAGAGCAAAATAATGAAAAGTAGGAAAATGCAAGCCAGCGGCAATTATACCCGACACCCCTCTCTCATCTCCCACTGTCAAGGTACGATAAAAGGCCTCAAACTCTGCCGGCCTAGGCTCTACCAAACCACCATTAGCAGGAAGCATGCATATTTCAAAAACTTAGTAAGCGGTATCTGATGGAAATCAGAATATAAACTAAACTGCACCTCAGGAGGATTATTCCTAGGAAGGAAATTAAAACTTTGAACACAGATGTTTGTGAGGAGATGATACTGTTCACATTCAGCTGAGATGAAGTCGGTGAGGCCGGCATTAGCAACATATTGTGTAAACTCCTGAAGGATTCCGGCCTCTTCCATGAACGGGGTATGCGGCCATTCGCACGGCCGTACTTCCACCAACCTCTCAGGGTGGATATCACTATCAGATGACTCCCCAATAACTCCCTTGGAGTTCTTCTTGGAAGCAAACTTCCTAAAGATATTCATCCTTTGCCTATGAACAAAAATTCTGAAAATTTTAGTCCAGAAGTTTTTCTCAACAAAACTTCACAGAATTGATAGCAACTACTCATAGGGATACATAGAGGCCATAGCAAGCATTCAAACTACTTAGAACTCTAAGAATTCAACATGCAAGCTCATCTACAGCAGCACCAAGAGTAGCTAATTATTCAAAATATGAACCACTAAAGCAAAAACTAATTGGACAAACGGTGGAGTCACATACCAAGCAACAATCCCCTAAAACAGTTTCGAAAACGGAGCTTCGAGCAAAGAGATCGAAATCCGCGGGTTTGAGATCAAGAACACGAGAGAGAGAGAGAGAGAGAGCAATGGTGAATTTTTTCTGGAGGTAGGTGATGATGTGGGATGAAGAGAAAGTGAGGGCGACCACGTGGGGACCACAACCCACCAGGACATGCCTGCGGGTCCTGGCGCGCCCAGGTGGGTTGTGCCCACCTGGTGCACCTCCCTCTGATATTATTTGCACCAAAAATTCTTAAATATTAAGAAAAAATCGTATTAAATTTTTAGAGCATTCCGAGAACTTTTATTTTTGGGTCATTTTTTTATTGCATGGAAAATTCAGAAAACAGACAAAACATGGCATTTTATTTTATTTAACTAATAAAAACAGAAAACAAAAGATAGGGACAGAAGGTAGTGCTTACTAAATTCATCAACTTCATGCCTCTCAAAAATGATCCATTAATACGGTTGATCAAGTCTTATTAACAACCACTTTCGATTAGCATGAAACCGAAGAACTTTCGTAAATCACTAACTTACCTCAACGGGGATGTGAATATTGATACGTCCATTTTGCATCATGTTTTCTTACTGTCATTTATAATGTTTTTATCCATAATAATGCTTTTTGGAGTAATTCTAATGCCTTCTCTCTCATAATTTGCAAGGAACACACCAAGAGGGAGAATTCCGGCAGCTGGAAATCTGGACCTGAAAAAGCTACGTCACGCTACCTATTCTGCACAACTCCAAACAAGCTGAAACTTCACAGAGATTTTTTATGAAATATATAAGAAATATTGGAGCAAATAACTACCAGAGGGGGCCCACCAGGTGGGCACAACCCACCTGGGCACGCCAGGGAGCCCAGGCGCGCCCTGGTGGGTTGTGCCCTCCTCGGCCCACCTCCGGTGCCCATCTTCTGGTATATAAGTCATTTTTACGTAGAAAAAATAAGAAGAAGGTTTTTGGGACGGAGCGCCGCCATCTCGAGGCGGAACTTGGGCATGAGCACTTTTGCCCTCCGGCGGAGCGATTCCGTTGGGGGAACTTCCCTCCCGGAGGGGGAAATCATCGTCATCATCATCACCAACAACTCTCCCATCTTGGGGAGGGCAATCTCCATCAACATCTTCAACAGCACCATCTCATCTCAAACCCTAGTTCATCTCTTGTATTCAATCTTGTTACCGGAACTATAGATTGGTGCTTGTGGGTGACTAGTAGTGTTGATTACATCTTGTAGTTGATTACTATATGGTTTATTTGGTGGAAGATTATATGTTCAGATCCGTTATGCTATTTAATACTCCTCTGATCATGAGCATGTTTATCATTTGTGAGTAGTTACTTTTGTTCTTGAGGTCACGGGAGAAATCATGTTGCAAGTAATCATGTGAATTTGATATGTGTTCAATATTTTGATAGTATGTATGTTGTGATTCCCTTAGTGCTGTCATGTGAACGTCGACTACATGACACTTCACCATATTTGGGCCTAAGGGAATGCATTGTGGAGTAGCAAATAGATGATGGGTTGCGAGAGTGACAGAAGCTTAAACCCCAGTTTATGCGCTATTCCGTAAGGGACCGATTGGATCCATAAGTTTAATGCTATGGTTAGAATTTATTCTTAATACTTTTATCGTAGTTGTGGATGCTTGCGGAGGGTTAATCATAAGTAGGAGGTTTGTTCAAGTAAGAACAGCACCTAAGCACTGGTCCACCCACATATCAAATTATCAAAGTAGCGAACACAAATCGAACCAACATGATGAAAGTGACTAGATGAAATTCCCGTGTACCCTCAAGAACGCTTTGCTTATCATAAGAGACCGTTTTGGCCTGTCCTTTCCTCAAAAGGATTGGGCTACCTTGCTGCATATTTGTTACTACTATCGTTACTTGCTCGTTACAAATTATCTTGCTATCAAACTAGTTCGCTACTTACAATTTCAGCACTTGCAGACATTACCTTACTGAAAACTACTTGTCATTTCCTTCTGCTCCTCGTTGGGTTCGACACTCTTACTTATCGAAAAGAGCTACAATTGATCCCCTATACTTGTGGGGCATCAAGGCTATTTTTTGGCGCCGTTGCCGGGAAGTGAAGCGCCTTTGGTAAGGAAACATTTATATAGTGTGCTGAAATTTATTGTCACTTGTTACTATGGAAAACAATCCTTTGAGGGGTTTGTTTGGGGTATATTCACCTCGTCCGGAACCACAATTAGCTACCCCTCAACCTACTGCACCTACTTAAAATGTTGAATATGAAATTCCTTCGGGTATGATAGAACAACTGCTAGCTAATCCTTATGCAGGAGATGGAACCGAACATCCTGATATGCACTTGATGTATGTGGAACAAATTTGTGGATTGTTCAAGCTTGCAGGTTTACCCGGAGACGAGGTGATGAAAAAGGTTTTCCCTTTATCTTTGAAGGGAAAAGCATTGGCAAGGTATAGGCTATGCGATGATATTGGATCATGGAATTGGAATCGTTTGAAATTGGAGTTCCACCAAAAAATTTATCCTATGCATCTAGTTCATTGTGATCGGAATTATATATATAATTTTTGGCCTCGTGAAGGAGAAAGTATCGCTCTAGCTTGGGGAGGCTTAAGTCAATGTTATATTCATGCCCCAATCATGAGCTCTCAAGAGAAATTATTATCCGGAACTTTTATGCTCGGCTTCCTCGTAATGATCAAACCATGCTGGATACCTCTTGTGCTGGTTCTTTTATGAAGAAGACTATTGAATTCCGGCGGGATCTTTTGGAAAGAATTAAACGCAGCTCTAAAGATTGGGAACTCGACGAAGGTAAAGAGTCAGGTATCAAACTTAAGTATGATTGTGTTAAATCTTTTGTGAATACCGATGCTTTTAAAAAGTTTAGCACTAAATATGGACTTGACTCTGAGATAGTAGCCTCCTTTTGTGAATCATTTGCTACTCATGTTGAACTCCCTAAAGAGAAGTGGTTTAAATATCACCCACCTATTAAAGAAGAAATTAAAGAACCGGTACTGGTGAAAGAAGAAACTATACTTTATAATGTTGATCCAGTTGTCCCTTCTGCTTATATTGAGAAACCACCTTTTCCTGTTAGGATAAAGGAACATGCTAAAGTTTCAACTGTGGTTAACAAAAGCTATATTAGAACACCTAAACCTGATGAACAAATTAAAGTAGAACCTAGCATTGCTATGGTTAAAGATCTCTTAGAAGAAGATATTGATGGGCATGTTATTTACTTCTGTGAAGAAGCAGCTAGAATTGCTAAACCTGATAAAAAGAGATAAACATAGACCAGTTGTCGGCATGCCTATCTTCTTAGTTAAAATAGGAGATCACTGATACGTCTCCATCGTATCTACTTTTCCAAACACTTTTGCCCTTGTTTTGGACTCTAACTTGCATGATTTGAATGGAACTAACCCGGACTGACGCTGTTTTCAGCAGAATTGCCATGGTGTTATTTTTGTGCAGAAATAGAAGTTCTCGGAATGACCTGAAACTTCACGGAGAATATTTTTGGAATTTATAAAAAATACTGGCGAAAGAATCAAGACTAGGGGGCCCACACCCTGTCCACGAGGGTGGGGGCGCGCCCACCCCCCTGGGGCATGCCCCCCTGCCTCGTGGGCCCCCTGGTGCTCCACTGACGTCAACTCCAACTCTATATATTCACGTTCGGGGAGAAAAAAATCAGAGAGAAGGATTCATCGTGTTTTATGATACGGAGCCGCCGCCAAGCCCTAATCTCTCTCGGGAGGGCTGATCTGGAGTCTGTTCGGGGCTCCGGAAAGGGGAATCCGTCGCTGTCGTCATCATCAACCTTCCTCCATCACCAATTTCATGATACTCACCGCCGTGCGTGAGTAATTCCATCGTAGGCTTGCTGGATGGTGATGGGTTGGATGAGATTTATCATGTAATCGAGTTAGTTTTGTTAGGGTTTGATCCCTAGTATCCATCATGTTTTGAGATTGATGTTGCTATGACTTTGCTATGCTTAATGCTTGTCACTAGGGCCCGAGTACCATGATTTCAGATCTGAACCTATTATGTTTTCATGAATATATGTGAGTTCTTGATCCTATCTTGCAAGTCAATACTCACCTACTATGTGTTATGACCTGGTAACCCCGAAGTGACAATAATCGGGACCACTCCCGGTGATGACCGTATTTTGAGGAGTTCATGTATTCACTAAGTGTTAATGTTTGGTCCGGTACTCTATTAAAAGGAGGCCTTAATATCCCTTAGTTTCCAATAGGACCCCGCTGCCACGGGAGGGTAGGACAAAAGATGTCATGCAAGTTCTTTTCCATAAGCACGTATGACTATATTTAGAATACATGCCTACATTATATTGATGAATTGGAGCTAGTTCTGTGTCACCCTATATTATAAATGTTGCATGAAGAATCGCATCCGACATAATTATCCATCACTGATCCAATGCCTACGAGCTTTTCACATATTGATCTTTGCTTAGTTACTTTTCCATTACCACTATTACAATTACTACAAAATTGCTACTGTTACTTTTGCCACCGTTAGGGTTACTTCCATACTACTTTGCTACTAAATACTTTGATGCAGATATTATGTTTTCCAGGTGTGGTTGAATTGACAACTCAACTGCTAATACTTGAGCATATTCTTTGGCTCCTTGTGTCGAATCAATAAATTTGGGTTGAATACTCTACCCTCGAAAACTGTTACGATCCCCTATACTTGTGGGTTATCAAGACTATTTTCTGGCGTTGTTGCCGGGGAGCATAGCTCTATTCTTTGAGTCACTTGGGATTTATATCTGCTGATCACTATGAGGAACTTATCTAACATGATATGATTTATTACTTCTGTGCTAAATATTTCCCCGCTCATAAGAAACAAGCTGCTTTAAGGGAAATATATAATTTTGTGCAAATTGAAGAAGAGAGTCTCCCACAAGCTTGGGGGAGGCTTCTCCAATTACTTAATGCTTTGCCTGATCATCCTCTCAAGAAAAATGAAATACTTGATATCTTTTATAATGGACTAACCGATGCTTCCAGAGACCACCTGGATAGTTGTGTTGGTTGTGTTTTCAGGGAAAGAACAGTTGATCAAGCTGAATTGCTATTGAATAATATGTTGACTAATGAAAATAATTGGACACTTCCTGAACTAACTCCTAAGCCGACTCCGAAGAAAAGGGGTATTCTATTTCCCAGTCCTGAAGATATGCAAGAGGCAAAGAAATCTATGAAGGAAAAGGGTATTAAAGTGAAGATGTTAAGAATTTACCACCTATTGAAGAAATACATGGTCTCGATAAGCTGACACAGGTAGTAAAGGTAAATTCTCTCTACAAATTTGATGAAGGTGATATCCCTCGTTATAAGTCTGCTAGCCAATGCTTAGATGAGTTTGATATTTTATTATTAAACAAGAAAACTTCAATGCTTATGTTGGTAGACAATTGAAATGCAATGCTTATATGATGGAACACTTGAGTGATTATATATCTAGAGTTAAGGGTGAACTTAAACTCATTAGTAAACATGCTTCTATGGTTACCACTCAAGTAGAACAAGTGCTTAAAGCTCAAAATGATTTGCTCAATGAATTAAATAATAAGAAAAATGATAATGCTATTAGAGTTGTGACTAGAGGGGGTAGAATGACTCAGGAACCTTTGTATCATGAGGGCCATCCTAAGAGAATTGAGAAAGATTCTCAGAGAACTAATGTTGATGCACCTAGTCCTTCTAAGAAGAAGAAAAAGGAAAACGATAGGACTTTGCATGCTTCTAGTGAACCTGTTGTGGACGCACTTGAGAATCCCAATGATATTTCTATTTCTGATGCTGAAACACAATATGGTGATGAACATGAACCTAGTGATAATGTTAATGATGATGTTCATGTTGATGCTCAACCTAGCAATAACAATGATGTAGAAATTGAACCTGTTGTTGATCTTGATAACCCACAATCAAAGAATCAATGTTATGATAAGAGAGACTTCATTGCTAGGAAGCATGGTAAAGAAAGAGAACCATGGGTTCAGAAACCCATGACTTTTCCTCCTAAACCATCCAAGAAAAAGGATGATGAGGATTTTGAGCGTTTATCTGAAATGATTAGACCTATCTTCTTGCGTATGCGTTTGACTGATATGCTTAAAATGAATCCTTATGCTAAGTATATGAAAGATATTGTTACAAATAAAAGAAAGATACCGGAAGCTGAAATTTCCACCATGCTTGTTAATTATACTTTTAAAGGTGGAATACCTAAGAAACTCGGAGTACCAACTATACCATGCTCCATTAAAAGAAACTATGTTAAAACTACTTTATGTGATCTTGGAGCCGGTGTTAGTGTTATGCCTCTCTCTTTATATCATAGACTTGATTTGAATAAATTGACACCTACTGAAATATCTTTGCAAATGGCCGATAAATCAACTGCTATACCTGTCGATATTTGTGAGGATGTGCCTGTTGTGGTTGCAAACGTTACTATTTTAACGGACTTTATTATTCTTGATATTCCCGAGGACGATAGTATGTCTATTATTCTTGGTAGACTCTTTTTGAATACTTCAAGAGCTGTTATTGATTGCAACAAAGGCAATGTCACTTTTCATGTTAATGGTAATGAGCACACGGTACACTTTCCGAGGAAACAACCTCAAGTCCACAGTATCAATTCTATTGGAAAAATACCAATGATTACTATTGGAGGTTTCGAATTTCCTCTTCCTACTGTCAAGAAGAAATATGATATTCTTATTGTTGGGGACGTGCATATCCCCGTTGAGGTCACCTAGTGCTATTTGAAAATTCTCTGGTTTCATGCTATTCGGAATGAGTTTGTTAACAAGACTTGATCAACCTTGTTAGTGGATTCCTTTTGATGAGCATGAGATGGATGAAGTTAGAAAGCACAACTTTCTGTACCCTCCTTTTACTTTATGTTACTTAGACTAAATAAAGAAAAATAGTATTTTCTGTCTGTTTTCTGAATTATCCTTGCAATAAAAAATACCCCAAAAATAAAAGTTCTCCAAATGCCCAAAAATGGAATATGATTTTTTCTAGAATATTTAAGAATATTTGGCACCGAGAACACACCAGGGGGAGCCACCACTCGGCCACGAGGGCACAGGGCGCGCCCCTATCTCGTGGGTCCCACGTGGCCCCCCTCCACTTATTCCTGCACCCACACACTTCGTCTTCCTCCAGGAAAAATCACCACACAACTCAAACTCGTGTTCTAGCTCATTTTGCTGCGATTTTCGATCTCCTTGCTCAAAGCTCCACTCACAAAAGTGCTTTGGGGGATTGTTCTTCGGTATGTGACTCCTCCAATGGTCCAATTAGTTTTTGTTCTCGTGCTTTATTCATTGCAAATTTTTGCTGCTTAGGTGACCCTGTTCTTAAGCTTGGATGTCAAATTCATTGGTCCCAAGTAGTTCTAATGCATGATATAGTCTCTAGGCACTTGTGGGAATAGTTGCTATCAGTATTGTTGAGTTTGGTTCACTTTTATTTTGAGTCACTAAAAATTTCAGAAATTTTTCAGTGGAAGAAATATGTTTAGGAAAATGTACCAAGGTGGTTCTTCAAGGAAGCAAGGACCCAGGCCCGCAATACGTGAGCCGGACTATGAACTACCAAGAGAAGCTCAAGTGTGGCCTTGTGAATGGTCGTCAGAAAATTTCATGGTCCAAGCAGGAATAAGGAGGAATTTGACGCATATGTGCATAATGCTGAACTCGAGGGCTTCATGTTAGATAAGTTCCCCCAATATTAGCACCTAACTGATTCCTTTGTGAGAAGGTTTAAATTTACACCCTCGCGCAATTCTCACACTGTCCTATTTGATCTCTATGATAAATCTTATACCATGGACTTAGAAGATTTTAATACTGCTTGTAAACTCCCTCAATGGGGTAGTGCCAGTGAACCTCGCAAATCTGAGTTTAAAGTTTTTCTTGCTACTATCACTGTGGGGGAATCTAGAGAAATAACACAAGCTACCATAGGGAGCATTCATTTTCCTGCTATACATTATTTTGCTCTCTTTATAGGTAGATGTATTAACGGTAAGGATGAGGCATGTCACATGTGTGTTCCCGATCTTAGTGTTCTCAAGAGTGATGTATTAGGAGATAAACAATACAACTTGGGGGCTATTGTCGCACGAAGGTTGCATCATAACAGTATTAGTGGAGATTTGTTTGGTGGAATTTATGCAACCTGTGTAGCTAATTATCTTGAGATACCCATACATGAAAATGATATGGAATTGCCTCCTGCTTATTTAGATTATAATGCTATGGTTCGCCATCAGTTTATTGAGAGGAATGAACAGCCCCTCTAGTACCGACTAATGTTTGACAGACGTCGCGCTGTCCATATTACTCTCCCTGCTCCTACTTTCTTTGACTTTCAGAAAAAATGAGATATGTAATAACCAGGCAGGAGGCGAACGAGTATGAGAGGAGGACAGAGGCAGCTCGCCTCCAAGCTGCAGCTCTTGAGACTGTAGCTGCTGCATCTCAGTACGACCTCAGTTACAACTTCGGATATCCGCCAGGCCATCCATGGGCATAGACCAACTTAGGCCAAAAGCCTAAGCTTGGGGGAGTACGTATTTCTCACCGACATTACATTCATGTTCACACACTCATTCCAGTTGTCGGTGCTCATACTTTTTCATTGTACTATCCATGCTAGTTTATTTTATTTTCTAGTCTTCTTCTTGTGTGTTTGAAAAACCTTAAGAAAAACAAAAAAAATAGTTGTAGCTTTTAGCTAGTTTACTTTCCATGCTTGTAGTAGTAATAATTAAAAGAAAACCCCAAAAGATTTCTCGTTCTTCTTTTGCTTGTTGGGGGCTTTCCCGTGTAAATAGTTTTATTTTATTTCTTTTCTTTGGGGGTCGAGAGGAAAAGACCATGATGAAAATGTTGAAGTGGCTCTCATATGCATTATTGTTGATTTAACCAAGAGCCCATATTACTTTGTCTTCTCCCTTGTATTAAAATGCTTGCAGATTCCAGCTTAGTCCAATGCACGTGCACTATTATTATTATCCACACCGTTCGGTTGTGCAAGTGAAAGGCAATAATGATGATATATGATGAACTGATTGAGATGAGAGAAGCTGGTATGAACTCGACCTATCTTGTTTTTGTAAATATGATTAGTTCATCGTTCCTGATTCAGCCTATTATGAATGAAACATATTTGTAATGACAATTAGAGATTATAGTTGCTCATGCCATGCTTAGTTAGCTAGGAGTTTATAATGGTTTACCTTGCGTGCCAACATGCTATTAAAATGGTTGTGATGTGGTATGATAGGGTGGTATACTCGTTTGAACGATTCGAGTGGCTTGACTTGGCACATGTTCACGCATGTAGTTGAAACAAAATCAACATAGCCTCCACGATATTTATGTTCATAGTGGATTATATCCTACTCATGCTTGCACTCAGTTTTGATTAATTTTAATGCATGTTCATGACTGTTGTCACTCTCTAGTTGGTCGCTTCCCAGTCTTTTCCTAGCCTTCACTTGTACTAAGCGGGAATACTGCTTGTGCATCCACTTCCATAAACCCAAAGTTATTCCATATGAGTCCACCATACCTTCCTATATGCGGTATCTACCTGCCGTTCCAAGTAAATTTGTATGTGCCAAACTCTAAACCTTCAAATGAAATTCTGTTTTGTATGCTCGAATAGCTCATGTATCAACTAGGGTTGTCTGTATGTTCCATGCTAGGAGGGTTATTCTCAAGAGGAGTGGACTCTGCTCCTCACTCACGAGAAAATGGCTGGTCACCGGGATGCCCAGTCCCATGCTCAAACCAAATCAAAATAATTGCAAACAAAACTCCCCCAGGATTGTTGTTAGTTGGAGGCACCCGTTGTTTCGGGCAAGCCATGGATTGATGCTTGTTGGTGGTGGGGGAGTATAAACTTTACCATTCTGCTTGGGAACCGCCTATAATGTGTGTAGCATGGAAGATATCGAGATCTCTTAGTTGTTATGTTGACAATGAAAGTATGCCACTCAAAATATTATTTATCTCTATTTCAAAACTCGAGCTCTGGCACCTCTACAAATCCCTGCTTCCCTCTGCGAAGGGCCTATCTATTTACTTTTATGTTGAGTCATCATCCTCTTATTAAAAAGCACCAGTTGGAGAGCACCGCTATCATTTGCATGCATTACTATTAGTTTACATTGAGTATGACAGTGACTGGATCTCTTTTACCATGAATTACAATGTTTAGTCAGTCCTTGATCTTCAAAGGTGCTCTGCATTTATGTTTTGCAGTCTTAGAAAGGGCTAGCGAGATACCATCTTGTTATATCATATTATGATTATTTTGAGAAAGTGTTGTCATCCGAGATTTATTATTATTGCTCGCTAGTTGATTATGCCTTTGATATGAGTAAACATGAGACCTAAGTGTTATTGTGAATATGGTTAGTTCATAATCTTTGCTGAAAACTTGAATGCTGGCTTTACATATTTACAACAACAAGAGCAAACAGAGTTTGTAAAAGTTCTTCTTTATCACTTTCAGTTTGTCAACTGAATTGCTTGAGGACAAACAAAGGTTTAAGCTTGGGGGAGTTGATACGTCTCCATCGTATCTACTTTTCCAAACACTTTTGCCCTTGTTTTGGACTCTAACTTGCATGATTTGAATGGAACTAACCCGGACTGACGCTGTTTTCAACAGAATTGCCATGGTGTTATTTTTGTGCAGAAATAAAAGTTCTCCGAATGACCTGAAACTTCACGGAGAATATTTTTGGAATTTATAAAAAATACTGGCGAAAGAATCAAGACCAGGGGGCCACACCCTGTCCACGAGCCCCCTGGTATGGAATGAACTTATAATCTGATGATCGAGTCGATTCCATGATTATAAGTTCATAACCCTAGCGCCCATTCCCATTTCGGGCGCGCCCCTTGCCTCGTGGGCCCCCTGGTGCTCCACCGACCTCAACTCCAACTCTATATATTCACGTTTGGGGAGAAAAAAATCAAAGAGAAGGATTCATCATGTTTACGATACGGAGCCGCCGCCAAGCCCTAATCTCTCTCGGGAGGGTTGATCTGGAGTCCGTTCGGGGCTCCGGAAAGGGGAATCCGTCGCCGTCGTCATCATCAACCTTCCTCCATCACCAATTTCATGATGCTCACTGCCGTGCGTTAGTAATTCCATCGTAGGCTTGCTGGACGTGATGGGTTAGATGAGATTTATCATGTAATCGAGTTAGTTTTGTTAGGGTTTGATCCCTAGTATCCATTATGTTCTGAGATTGATGTTGCTATGACTTTGCTATGCTTAATGCTTGTCACTAGGGCCCGAGTGCCATGATTTCAGATCTGAACCTATTATGTTTTCATGAATATTTGTGAGTTCTTGATCCTATCTTGCAAGTCAATAGTCACCTACTATGTGTTATGATCCGGTAACCCCGAAGTGACAATAATTGGGACCACTCCCGGTGATGACCGTATTTTGAGGAGTTCATGTATTCACTAAGTGTTAATGCTTTGGTCCGGTACTCTATTAAAAGGAGGCCTTAATATCCCTTAGTTTCCAATAGGACCCCGCTGCCACGGGAGGGTAGGACAAAAGATGTCATGCAAGTTCTTTTCCATAAGCACGTATGACTATATTTAGAATACATGCCTACATTATATTGATGAATTGGAGCTAGTTCTGTGTCACCCTATGTTATAACTGTTGCATGAAGAATCGCAGCCGACATAATTATCTATCACTGATCCAATGCCTACGAGCTTTTCACATATTGATCTTTGCTTAGTTACTTTTCCGTTACCACTGTTACAATTACTACAAAATTGCTACTGTTACTTTTGCCACCGTTACCGTTACTTCCATACTACTTTGCTACTAAATACTTTGCTGCAGATATTAAGTTTTCCAGGTGTGGTTGAATTGACAACTCAACTGCTAATACTTGAGAATATTCTTTGGCTCCCCTTGTGTCGAATCAATAAATTTGGGTTGAATACTCTACCCTCGAAAACTGTTACGATCCCTTATACTTGTGGGGTATCAATCACTGTTATCGTGGTTTATGTGAAATGGGTGCCAGTGTGAGTGCTATTCCTTGCACTTTATGTTAAGAAATTATGAAAGACATAGCACCTGCTGAGATAGAAGAAATAGATGTTACTATTAAACTTGCTAATAGAGACACCGTATCACCAATTGGGATTGTTAGAGATGTTGAAGTCTTGTGTGGGAAAATAAAATACCCTACTGATTTTCTTGTTCTTGGTTCCCCACAAGATGACTTCTGTCCCATTATCTTTGGTAGACCTTTCTTGAACACAGCTAATGCTAAAATAGATTGTAAGAAACAAACTGTGGGTGTTAGTTTTGGTGAAGAGTCTCATGAGTTTAATTTTTCCAAGTTTAGTAGAAAACTTCGTGAAAAAGAATTGCCTAGTAAGGATGAATTAATTGGTCTTGCTTCTATTGTTGTGCCACCTACTGATCCTTTAGAACAATATTTGCTAGACCATGAAAATGATTTACATATGCATGAAAGAAATGAAATAGATAAGATTTTCTTTGAACAACGTCCTCTACTTACACACAATTTGCCTATTGAAACTCTGGGAGGTCCTCCTCCACCCAAAGGTGATCCTGTGTTTGAATTAAAACAATTGCGAGACACTTTGAAATATGCTTATCTTGATGAAAAGAAAATATATCCTGTTATTATCAGTGCTAACCTTTCAGAACATGAAGAAGAAAGATTATTGAAAGTTCTAAGGAAGCACCGGGCTGCTATTGGATATACTCTTGATGATTTAAAGGGCATTGGTCCCACTCTATGTCAGCACAAAATTCAGATGGAACCTGATGCTAAACCTGTCGTTGATCACCAACGTCGGTTAAATCCGAAGATGAAAGAGGTGGTAAGAACGGAAATATTAAAACTTCTGGAAGCAGGTATAATCTATCCTATAGCTGATAGTAGATGGGTAAGTCCTGTTCATTGTGTCCCTAAGAAAGGAGGTATTACTATTGTTCATAATGATAAGAATGAACTTATTCCACAAGGAATTGTTACAGGCTATAGAATGGTAATTGATTTTAGAAAATTAAATAAAGCAACTAGAAAAGATCATTACCCTCTGCCTTTTATTGATGAAATGCTTGAAAGATTATCTAAGTGCACCGTATGCTCATTACCATTGATATGAAAAGTGACCTTGCTTTTATTGCAATCAATAACAGCCCCTGCAGCATTCAAGAAGGGTCTACCAAGCATAATCGACATGTTGTCATCCTCGGGCATCTCAAGTATAACAAATTGAATCAAAATAGTAACATTAGCAACAACAACGGGCACATCCTCACAAATACTGATAGGTATGGCAGTTGATTTGTCAGCCATTTGCAAAGATATTTCAGCAAGTGTGAGTCTATTCAAATCAAGTCTTTTATATAAAGAGAAAGGCATAACACTAACACCTGCTCCTAAACCACACAAAGCAGTTTTCACATAATTTCTTTTGATGGAGCAAGGTATAGTTGGTATTCCTGGATCTCCAAGTTTTTAGGTACTCCATATTTAAAAGTATAATTAGCAAGCATAGTAGAGATTTTAGCTTCCGGTATTTTTCTCTTATTGGTGATGATGTCTTTCATGTACTTTGTATAAGGAGGCATTTTCAAGATATCAGTCAAGCAAGTACGCAAAAACACTGGCCTCAACATTTCAGCAAAGCGCTCAAATTCTTCATCATCTTTCTTTTTAGTTGACTTAGGTGGAAAGGGCATAGTTTTTTGAACCCACGGTTCTCTTTCTTTACCGCTTTTTCTAGCAATAAAATCTCTTTTATCATATCTTGTATTCTTGGGTTGTGGGTTATCAAGATCAACTAGAGGTTCTATCTCAACATCATTATCTGGTTCTTTTTCATTGTTTGGTTGAGTATTCTCATGAACATCAGCATTATCTTTTTCATTATCACTAGGTGAATGTTCATTATCAGACTGAGTTTCAGCATCAGAGATAGAAACATCATTATCATTATCAGGAGGTTTTTCTATTTCAGGTTCACTAGAAGCATGCAAGGTCCTATCATTTTTCTTTTCCTTCTTCTTTTTAGAAGGACTAGGTGCAGTGGTGTTATTCCTTTGTGAATCCTGTTCAATTCTTTTTGGGTGTCCCTCAGGATAAAGTGGTTCATGAGTCATTTTACCTACTCTAGTTGCAACTCTAACAGCAAAGTCATGTATATTATTATTCATTTCATCAAGCAACTCTCTTTGTATTTAGCAACTTGTTCTAACTGGGTTTGAACCATAGAAGCATGTTTTCCAACACCTCTAACATCATTTGAGATTCTAAATAACAAGTCACTCAAGCGAGCAATCATATCAGAATTGTATTTCAATTGTTTCATAACTGTTACATTGAAGTGATCTTGTTTTCTAATGTAGTTTTCAAACTCATAAAGGCATTGGCTAGGGTGCATATTGTGGGATTATCATGATCATTGAATTTCATTAGAGAATTTACCTCTACCACCTTAGGTGGTGGTGCTGTATTAAGCCCATGTATTTCTTCAATAGGAGGTAAATTTTTAACATCCTCAGCTTTAATACCTTTTTCCTTCAAAGATTTCTTTGCCTCTTGCATATCTTCAGGACTGAGATATAATATACCCCTCTTCTTCAGAGTGGGTTTAGGCGGTGGTTCAGGAAGAGTCCAATCATCATAATTTTTTGATATATTATTCAATAATTCTTCAGCTTGCCCAACACAACCAGCACAACTATAAAGGAAATCCCTAGAAGCATCGGTTAGTACATTATAGAAGATATCAAGTATTTCGTTTTTCTTAAGAGGATGATCAAGCAAAGCATTAAGTAACTGGCAAAGCCTCCCCCAAGCTTGTGGGAGACTCTCTTCTTTAGTTTGCAAAAAGTTAAATATTTCCTACAAGGCAGCTTGTTTCTTATGAGCAGGAAAATATTTTCCAGAGAAGTAATAGATCATATCCTGGGGACTACGCACACAACCAGGAGTAAGAGTATTGTGCCAAGCTTTAGCATCACCCTTTAATGAGAACGGAAATAATTTGAGAATAAAATAATAACGAGTCTTCTCATCATGAGTAAAAAGGGTGGCTATGTCATTCAACTTAGTAAGATGTGCCACAACAGTTTCAGTTGCATAACCATGGAAAGGATCATATTCAACCAAAGTAATTAACTCTGGGTCGACAGAGAATTCATAATCCTTATCATCAATAAAGATAGGTGAGGTAGCAAACTTATGATCATATTGCATTCTAGCATTCAGAGATTTTTCTTTATACTTGCATAATAATTTCTCTAGATCATTTCTATCCTTACAAGCAAGAATATCTCTAGTTTTCTCCTCATTCATAACATAAACTTTTGGTACCTTAGGCAATTCATATCTAGGAAGGCTAGTTCTAGCAAGTGTTTCAGGAGTATCAGTTTCAAGCTCATGATCAGATTCAACAACATCATGTTGTATTACTCTAGCAATTTGTGCATCAAGAAAGTCACCAAGTGGCACATCATTATCATCATCAAGCAGGGTACTAGCATCATCATAAGCATCATTCATAGTAGAAGTAGCATCATCAATAACTTGTGACATATCAGGATTAATAGCATGTGGTGGTGTTGCAAGTTTACTTATAACAGAAGGTGAATCTAAAGCAGAACTGGATGGCAGTTCCTCACCTCCCCTCGTCTTAGAGGGATAAATCTTAGTCTTAGCATCCTTCAGATTCTTCATAGTGATACATTAATAATAATCCCAAGTGACTCAACAAATATAGCTATGCTCCCCGGCAATGGCGCCAGAAAAAGGTCTTGATAACCCACAAGTATAGGGGATCGCAACAATTAGTATTCAACCCAAATTTATAGATTCGACACAAGGGGAGCCAAAGAATATTTGAAGGTATTAGTAACTGAGTTGTCAATTCAAACACACCTGGAGATTAATTATCTGCAGCAAAGTGATCAGTAGCAAAGTAGTATGATAGTTTTGATAATAGTGATAGCAGCAATGGTAACGGTAACAGTGATAGCAGTAATTTTCTAGCAAGTGCAACAATAACAATAGCAGTAGTAACTTAGCAAGAACAATATATGATAAATTTCTAGGCATTGGATCAGTAGTTTGCTGGATGATATTCATCATGTGACAGCCATAACCTAGGGCGATACGGCACTAGCTCCAGTTCATAAATATAATGTAGGCATGTATTGCGTAAATAGTCATACATGCTTATGGAAAGAACATGCATGACATCTTTTGTCCTACCCTCCCGTGGCAGCGGGGTCCAATTGAAAACTAAGGGATATTAAGGCCTCCTTTTAATAGAGAATCGGAACAAAGCATTAACACACGGTGAATACATGAACTCCGCAAACTACGGTCATCACCGGGAGTGGTCCCGACTATTGTCACTCCGGTGTTGCCGGATCATAACATGTAGTAGGTGACTATAACTTGCAAGCTCGGATCTAGAACATGGATATAATGGTGATAACATAAACGGTTCAGATCTGAAATCATGGCACCCGGGCCCAAAGTGACAAGCATTAAGCATGGCAAAGTCATAGCAACATCAATCTCAGAACATAGTGGATACTAGGGATCAAGCCCTAACAAAACTAACTAGATTACATGATGAATCTCATCCAACTCCACACCGACAAGTGAGCCTACGAAGGAATTACTCACTCCCGGTGGGGAGCATCATGGAATTGGCGATGGAGAAGGGTTGGTGATGATGAACAACGAAGATCCCCCTCTCCGGAGACCCAAACGGACTCCAGATCTGGCCTCCCGATGAAGAACAGGAGGTGACGTCGGCTCCATCTCATGGATCACGATAATTCTTTCTCCCTAATTTTTTCTCCGAATATGTGATTTTATAGTATCAGGGTTGAGGTCAGCGGGACCACCAGGCGGGGACAACTCACCTGGGCGCGCCTGGGGGGGGGGGGCAAGCGCGCCCTGGTGGGTTGTGCCCACCCAGGTGCCCCCCTCAAGTGACTCTTGGCTCCAGAAATTCTCTTTTATTGTATAAAAAATCCTCACAAAGTTTCATTCCATTCCGAGAATTTTTATTTCTGCACAAAAACAACACCATGGTAGTTCTGCTGAAAACAACGTCAGTCCGGGATTAGTTTCATTCAAATCATGCAAATTAGAGTCCAAAACAAGAGGAAAAGCATTAGGAAAAGTAGATACGTTGGAGACGTATCACCCGCGAAGAAGCGCGGGAGCGAGAGCCAGGTGCCGCGAGCCTCTCCGACCACACTATGAACTCCGGGAGCACATCTGCCGATTGGAAGCGCGGCCGAGGAGGTCGGGAAACCATGGCACACCTCCCCTCATCGCAGGGGCTGCCTCGCCCTTGGCGGCTCCCACCTCGAGAAGAAGCGCCGCCCCGACCGCCCAAAGCAACGTCGGCCTGCAGAAGTGCGCCCGCGCCCCCGAGGAGCTACCGCCGGGGTCGCAGCATGCTTGCGAGGGCGGCCATGCCCTCTCTTGGGCGGCGGCAAGCCGGGCCCCTCCTTGGGGGCCTTCCTCTTCTCAGCGGCGGAGAACCTCCTCGTCGGCACCATGGATGCTACGGCAAGACGGGGAGACGAAGAAGAGGAAGGAGAGGGAGCGGGCGGCGAGAAGATGGAGATGAGAAAGGGGGGCTCCACCCCTTCCCTCATTTATAGCCGGAGGAAGGCCAACCGCTGGCCTCCACGATCCCACGCAATGATGGTTTTTCTCTACATGCAGCAGAGTCTCGTCAAGTCGGGAACGGTTGTCGAGGCTGCGTGGGGAAGCGGAGACGCCCCACGTCCCATCAATCGCCATGCGTCGACCAAGGCCGTAGGTGGTTAGGGCCCGCGGCGCTCCGCACTTGCCCTTTGGCTTCGCCTCGAAGCCAAGTCTGAGCGCGCCTTGGGCCCGGGGGCTACTGTTGGCGTTCTGGGAACGGGGGTCCCCAGACTTGCCTGCCTATGGCCCACGGCGTGGCTCCACCAGCGGCCTGGTACGGCCCATCTTCTCTGAATTCTTTTATGTATGATTGGTTATCTTTGCAAGTCTCTTCGAATTATCAGTTTGGTTTGGCCTACTAGATTGATCTTTCTTACAATGGGAGAAGTGCTTAGCTTTGGGTTCAATCTTGCGGTGTCCTTTCCCAGTGACAGTAGAGGCAGCAAGGCACGTATTGTATTGTTGCCATCGAGGATAACAAGATGGGGTTTATATCATATTGCATGAGTTTATCCCTCTACATCATGTCATCTTGCTTAAAGCGTTACTCTGTTCTTATGAACTTAATACTCTAGATGCATGCTGGATAGCGGTCGATGTGTGGAGTAATAGTAGTAGATGCAGGCAGGAGTCGGTCTACTTGTCTCGGACGTGATGCCTATATACATGATCATACCTAGATATTCTCATAACTATGCTCAATTCTGTCAATTGCTCAACAGTAATTTGTTCACCCACCGTAATACTTATGCTCTCGAGAGAAGCCTCTAGTGAAACCTGTCGGCGTCCTGGGAACGGGGGTACCCAGACTTGCCTGCCTGCGGCCCACGGCGTGGCTCCATCGATGGCCTGGTACGGCCCAGCTTCAGCATCAACAACTCAAGACCTTCGCAAGGGGCCAAGCCTCGCGAGGCGGACGACACCAAGACCTCCACGAGGAGAGGCCTTCCTAGGCTGGCTCCTGAGGAGCGGAGATTCCTATGCAAGCCTCACCTCGCGAGGTTCAGATGACGTGAGCCTTGACGACGAAGGCCAGGCAGGCACCAGCGGACGCGGTGTACCGGTTTCCTCTTTGGTGCTAAAGAGGCAAGCGTAGGCGTGGAGTCCCAAGGAATCAGCCAAAGGTTTCCATCTCGGTGCAACGAGACCAAGACCGCCAGGACGGCAAGACAGAGGCATCGTCGAGCCCACCACGGCGTCACGACTAGAGGCTTTTGCAGGCGAAGACTACTTTTGTCAGGATAGCATGTACTAGTTGTCTCCCTTTGAATTTGGCCGTTGTGGGATCCCTTCCCGCCTTCATTTGGGAAGAAGACCAAGGCCACTATATATAGGGCCTGGCCACAACCATAGAGAGGGATCCGAATCCGGTAGATCATCCTCTCCCCACCAGCACAAGAACACTCCTCCTCCTGAGGTTGTTCTTCCACTGTACTAGTTCATCCTCAGCCCCTCGAGGCCAATCCACCACAAAGCAGGAGTAGGGTTTTACACTGCAAGGTGGCCCGAACCTGGGTAAACTGCTGTGTCTCGTTTCCTTCCAGTTCATCGAGCCAGGCTGTGAGATTGGCGAGTAAGCAGACTGGGGAGGTTGAGTTCTTCGCACACACCCTAGAGTTCGAACCTCTCAAGGGTCTGCGGAACCTGAAAGCCGACACAGGGGACGGTCTTCTGCTTTATCTTCACGACCCATCAGTCCGGCCCATATCGAATAGGCCGGACACCTGAGGACCCCCTAATCTAGGACTCCCTCAGTAGCCCCCGAACTTGCCTTCAATGATGATGTAGTATCTGGCTTATGTCTTTGGCTTTGCAAGGCTGGTTCTTCATCATATTCCGGATTGACGACAGTCCGGTCCTGACCTTCGCGTTCTGCCTTTATGATTCCTTCCTGTTGTCGCCTCGATTTCCGTGCACTGGGCGAATGCGAACGGTCCATATTTTTTTTGCAAATAAGCCCCATGCAGGGGGGCATCTATATAAGGAGGTTGGATCCCCAAATACCATCCACACCCCGTAGAGATCATCAGAGCCAGCCACAGAAAACTTCAAAACATGGCCAGCGCTCCTAGCTCTTCTTTGCGCCCCCATGGCCCTCAACAGGGTGGTTGGCAAAGCTGCTCAGTGTCTCACCTTCAGCTGAATCGACTTCAGACGCAGGGATATCTCCCACTCGCAGATCTAGTCTCTGTGCGGGTAGGATTGGCCTCGATTGGTGATACGTCCATTTTGCATCATGCTTTTATATCGATACCTATTACATTATGGGCTGTTATTACACATTATGTCACAATACTTATGCCTATTCTCTCTTATTTTACAAGGTTTACATAAAGAGGGAGAATGCCGGCACCTGGAATTCTGGGCTGGAAAAGGAGCAAATATTAGAGACCTATTCTGCACAACTCCAAAAGTCCTGAAACTCCACGGAAGTTATTTTTGGAAATAATAAAAAATACTGAGCGAAGAAAATACCAGAGGGGACCCACACCCTGGGCACGAGGGTGGGGGGCGCGCCCTACCCCCTGGGCGCGCCCCCTGCCTCGTGGGCTCCCTAGTGGCCCTCCGGTGCCCATCTTCTGCTATATGAAGTCTTTCGTCCGAAGAAAAATCAGAAGCAAGCTTTCGAGACGAGACTCCGCCGCCACGAGGCGGAACCTTGGCGGAACCAATCTAGGGCTCTGGCGGAGCTGTTCTGCCGGGGACACTTCCCTCCGGGAGGGGAAATCATCGCCATCGTCATCACCAACGCTCCTCTCATCGGGAGGGGGCCAATCTCCATCAACATCTTCACCAGCACCATCTCCTCTCAAACCCTAGTTCATCTCTTGTATCCAATTCTTGTCTGTAAGTCTGAGATTGGTACATGTAGGTTGCTAGTAGTGTTGATTACTCCTTGTAGTTGATGCTAGTTGGTTTATTTGGTGGAAGATCATATGTTCAGATCCATTATGCATATTAATACTCCTCTGATTATGAACATGAATATGCTTTGCGAGTAGTTACGTTTGTTCCTGAGGACATGGGAGAAGTCTTGCTATTAGTAGTCATGTGAATTTGGTATTCGTTCGATATTTTGATGAGATGTATGTTGTCTCTCCTCTAGTGGTGTTATGTGAACGTCGACTACATGACACTTCACCATTGTTTCGGCCTAGAGGAAGGCATTGGGAAGTAATAAGTAGATGATGGGTTGCTAGAGTGACATAAGCTTAAACCCTAGTTTATGCGTTGCTTCGTAAGGGGCTGATTTTGATCCATATGTTTCATGCTATGGTTAGGTTTACCTTAATACTTCTTTTGTAGTTGCGGATGCTTGCAATAGGAGTTAATCATAAGTGGGATGCTTGTCCAAGTAAGGACAACACCCAAGCACCGGTCCATCCACATATCAAATTATCAAAGTACCGAACGCGAATCATATGAATGTGATGAAAACTAGCTTGACGATAATTCCCATGTGTCCTTGGGAGTGCTTTTCTTTATATAAGAGTTTTTCCAGGCTTGTCCTTTGCTACAAAAAGGATTGGGCCACCTTGCTGCACTTTATTTACTTTTGTTACTTGTTGCTCGTTACAAATTATCTTATCACAAAACTATCTGTTACCTATAATTTCAGTGCTTACAGAGAATACCTTGCTGAAAATCGCTTATCATTTCCTTCTGATCCTCGTTGGGTTCGACACTCTTACTTATCGAAAGGACTACGATAGATCCCCTATACTTGTGGGTCATCAATTGGCAATGATGTGCTGATACGTCTCCAACGTATCTATAATTTTTTATTGTTCCATGCTATTATATTATATGTTTTGGATGTTTTAATGGGCTTTAATATGCTCTTTTATATTATTTTTGGGACTAACCTATTAACCGAAGGCCCAGTGCAAATTGCTGTTTTTTTTGCCTATTTCAGTGTTCCACAGAAAAGGAATATCAAACGGAATCCAAATGGAATGAAACCTTCGCGAGGATCTTTCTTGGAACAAACGCAACCCAGGAGACTTGGAGTGGAAGTCTGGAACTCCGCGAGGAAGCCACGAGGCAGGAGGGCGCGCCCAGGGGGGTAGGCGCCCCCACTCTCGTGGGCCCCTTGCAGCTCCACCGACCTACTTCTTTCGCCTATATATACTCTTATACCCTGAAAACATCCAGGGGAGCCACAAAACCACTTTTCCACCGCCGCAACCTTCTGTACCCGTGAGATCCCATCTTGGGGCCTTTTCCGGCGCTCCGCCGGATGGGGATTCGATCATGGAGGGCTTCTATATCAACACCATAGCCTCTCCGATGATGTGTGAGTAGTTTACCATAGACCTTCAGGTCCATAGTTATTAGCTAGATGGCTTCTTCTCTCTCTTTGGTTCTCAATACAAAGTTCTCCTTGATGTTCTTGGAGATCTATTCGATGTAATACTTTTTGCAGTGTGTTTGTCAAGATCCGATGAATTGTGGGTTTATGATCAAGATTATCTATGAACAATATTTGATTCTTCTCTGAATTCTTATATGCATGATTTGATATCTTTGCAAGTCTCTTCGAATTATCAGTTTGGTTTGGCCTACTAGATTGATCTTTCTTGCAATGGGAGAAGTGCTTAGCTTTGGGTTTAATCTTGCGATGCTCGATCCCAGTGACATAAAGGAAACCGACACGTATTGTATTGTTGCCATCGAGGATAAAAAGATGGGGTTTATATCATATTGCTTGAGTTTATCCCTCTACATCATGTCATCTTGCTTAATGCGTTATTCTGTTCTTATGAACTTAACACTCTAGATGTGTGCTGGATAGCGGTCGATGTGTGGAGTAATAGTAGTAGATGCAGAATCGTTTCGGTCTACTTGACACGGACGTGATGCCTATGTTCATGATCATGCCTAGATATTCTCATAACTATGCGCTTTTCTATCAATTGCTCGACAGTAATTTGTTCACCCACCATAATATATGCTATCTCGAGAGAAGCCACTGGTGAAACCTATGGCCCCCGGGTCTATTTTACATCATATTAGTTTCCTGCCAACTAGCTATTTATGTCGCCATTTATTTTGCGATCTTTACTTTCCAATCTATACAACAAAAATACCAAAAATATTTATCTGATTATCTTTATCAGATCTCACTTTTGCAAGTGGCCGTGAAGGGATTGACAACCCCTTTATCGCGTTGGTTGCAAGGTTCTTGATTGTTTGTGCAGGTACTAGGCGATTTGCGTGTAGTATCCTACTGGATTGATACCTTGGTTCTCAAAAACTGAGGAAAATACTTACGCTACTTTGCTGCATCACCCTTTCCTCTTCAAGGGAAAACTAACGCATGCTCAAGAGGTAGCAAGAAGGATTTCTGGCGCCATTGCCGGGGAGATCTACGCACAAGTCAAGACATACCAAGTACCCTTCACAAACTCTTCTCCCTCACATTACATTATTTGCCACTTGCCTCTTGTTTTCCTCTCCCCCACTTCACCCTTGCCGTTTTATTCGCCCTTTTTCGTTCGCCTCTTTTCGCTTGCTTCTTGTGTTTTTTGTGTGGCAGTGTGCCCGTTTTGCTCAGATGGCTTTGCCAAAAAGCGTTGATCCTCACCTTAGAAGGATGGAAGAAATTGAAAACAATGTTAGAAGCTTTATATCTTTGCAGTTTGAGCATAATAATTTCTTCAGAAACGAGCTTAAAGAACAAAAAAATTTATGGAGTACATCAATGAAGAGCTCGATGATATGTCTAAGGAATTTTATGGTCTGAAATCTCAGTTTGCTCATCTTGAGAATTTAGTAGGCCAAATTTCGGATAAGCAAGCCACTTTAGTTAATAAGATGGCCGCTAAACCGGAAGATTTAGAGAACAATAGTAATGAAGATCTAAAAGTGATTGATGTGTCTCCTATTAAATCTTTGTTTTACAATATGAATCTTGATAAAAATGGGACTGGAGATGAGTCAACTTTAGTTAAAAGGCGTCCCAATGATTCGGAGTTTTTAGATCTTGATGCAAAAACTGGTAAAAGTGGGATTGAAGAGGTCAAAACTTTACATAGCAATGAACCCACTATTTTGGATTTCAAGGAATTTAATTATGATAATTGTTCTTTGATAGATTGTATTTCCTTGTTGTAATCCGTGTTAAATTCTCCTCATGCTTATAATCAAAATAAAGCTTTCACTAAAAATATTGTTGATGCTTTAATGCAATCTTATGAAGAAAAGCTTGAATTAGAAGTTTCTATCCCTAGAAAACTTTATGATGAGTGGGAACCTACTATTAAAATTAAGATTAAAGATCATGAATGCTATGCTTTGTGTGATTTGGGTGCTATTGTTTCCACAATTCCAAAAACTTTGTGTGATGTGTTAGGTTTCCGTGAATTTGATGATTGTTCTTTAAATTTGCATCTTGCAGATTCCACCATTAAGAAACCTATGGGAAGGATTAATGATGTTCTTATTGTTGCAAATAGGAATTATGTGCTCGTAGATTTCATTGTTCTTGATATAGATTGCAATCCTACATGTCCTATTATTCTTGGTAGACCTTTCCTTAGAACGATTGGTGCAATTATTGATATGAAAGAAGGAAATATTAGATTCCAATTTCCATTAAGGAAAGGCATGGAACTATTTCCTAGGAAGAAAATTAAATTACCTTATGAATCTATTATGAGAGCCACTTATGGATTGCATACCTAAGATGACAATACCTAGATCTATTCTTGTTTTTGTGCCTAGCTAGGGGCGTTAAATGATAGTGCTTGTTGGGAGGCAACCCAATTTTATTATTATTCCCTGATTTTTGTTACTGTTTAGTTATAAATAATTCATCTAGCCTCTGGTTAGATGTGGTTTTATGTTTTAGTTAGTGTTTGTGCGAAGTAGAAACTTTGGGAAGACTTGGGTGAAGTCTTTGTGATCTTGCTGTAAAAAACAGAAACTTTAGCGCTCACGAGATTAGCTGCCGTTTTTTACTGGAGAGTGCTTTTAGGTTGATTATTTTTGCATATAATTAATAGATAAATTCCTCACGTCCACCAATTTATTTCAGAATTTTTGGAGTTACATAAGTATGCGTTTGATACATATTACTACAGACTGTTCTGTTTTTGACAGATTCTGTTTTTCATGTGTTGTTTGCTTATTTTAATGAATCTGTGGCTAGTATCGGGGGGTATGAACCATAGAGAAGTTGGAATACAGTAGGTTTAAAACCAATATAAATAAAGAATAAGTTAATTACAGTACCTTAAAGTGGTGATTTGTTTTCTTATACTAACGGAGCTCATGAGATTTTCTGTTGAGTTTTGTGTTGTGAAGTTTTCAAGTTTTTGGGTAAAGATTGGATGGATTTTGGAATAAGGAGTGGCAAGAGACTAAGCTTGGGGATTCCCAAGGCACCCTAAGGTAAAATTCAAGAACAACCAAAAGCCTAAGCTTGGGGATGCCCCGGAAGGCATCCCCTCTTTCGTCTTCGTCTATCGGTAACTTTACTTGAGGCTATATTTTTATTCACCACATGATATGTGTTTTGCTTGGAGCGTCTTGTATGATTTGAGTCTTTGTTTTTTAGTTTACCACAATAATCCTTGCTGTACACACCTTTTGGAGAGACACACATGAATCGGAATTTATTAGAATACTCTATGTGCTTCACTTATATCTTTTGAGCTAGATAATTTTGCTCTAGTGCTTCACTTATATCTTTTAGAGCACGGTGGTGGTTTTATTTTATAGACATTATTGATCTCTCATGCTTCAATTATATTATTTTGAGAGTCTTTTAGAACAGCATGGTTATTTGCTTTGGCTATAAAATTAGTCCTAATATGATAGGCATCCAAGATGGGTATAATAAAAACTTCCATATAGAGTGCATTGAATATTATGAGAGGTTTGATACATGATGATTGTTTTGAGATATAAAGATGGTAATATTAGAGTCATGCTAGTTGAGTAATTGTGAATTTGAGAAATACTTGTGTTGAAGTTTGCAAGTCCCGTGGCATGCACGTATGGTAACCGTTGTGTGACAAATTTGAAGCATGAGGTGTTTCTTTGATTGTCCTCCTTATGAGTGGCGGTCGGGGACGAGCGATGGTCTTTTCCTACCAATATATCCCCCTAGGAGCATGCACGTAGTGCTTGGTTTTTGATGACTTGTAGATTTTTGCAATAAGTATGTGAGTTCTTTATGACTAATGTTGAGTCCATGGATTATACGCACTATCACCCTTCCTCATTGCTAGCCTCTTCGGTACCGTGCATTGCCCTTTCTCACCTTGAGAGTTGGTGCAAACTTCGCCGGTACATTCAAACCCCGTGATATGATACGCTCTATCACACATAAACCTCCTTATATCTTCCTCAAAAGAGCCACCATACCTACCTATTATGGCATTTCCATAGCCATTCCGAGATATATTGCCATGCAACTTTCCACCGTTCCGTTTATTATGACACGCTTCATTATTGTCATATTGCTTTGCATGATCATGTAGTTGACATCGTATTTGTGGCAAGGCCACCATGCATAATTTTTCATACATGTCACTCTTGATTCGTTGCCCATCCCGGTACACCGCCGGAGGCACTCATATCGAGTCATATTTTGTTCTAGTATCGAGTTGTAATCATTGAGTTGTAAATAAATAGAAGTGTGATGATCATCATTATTAGAGCATTGTCCCGTGTGAAAAAAAGAGAAAGGCAAAATAAAAAAAGGCCAAAAAAAAGAGAAAGGCCAAATAAAAAAAGGGAAGCCCCCCCCCCAAAAAAAGAAGGGACAATGCTACTATCCTTTTTCCACACTTGTGCTTCAAAGTAGCACCATGATCTTCATGATAGAGAGTCTCTTATTTTGTCACTTTCATATACTAGTGGGAATTTTTCATTATAGAACTTGGCTTTTATATTCCAACAATGGGCTTCCTCAAATGCCCTAGGTCTTCATGAGCAAGCAAGTTGGATGCACACCCACTTAGTTTTTTTTGTTGAGCTTTCATATATTTATAGCTCTAGTGCATCCGTTGCATGGCAATCCCTACTCCTCGCATTGACATCAATTGATGGGCATTTCCATAGCCTGTTGATTAGCCGCGTCAATGTGAGACTTTCTCCTTTTTTGTCTTCTCCACACAACCCCCATCATCATATTCTATTCCACCCATAGTGCTATGTCCATGGCTCACGCTCATATATTGCGTGAAAGTTGAAAAAGTTTGAGAATACTAAAGTATGAAACAATTGCTTGGCTTGTCATCGGGGTTGTGCAAGATGAGAGCATTTTGTGTGACGAAAATGAAACATGGCTTAACTATATGATTTTGTAGGGATGAGCTTTCTTTGGCCATGTTATTTTGTGAAGACATAATTGCTTAGTTAGTATGCTTGAAGTATTATTATTTTTATGTCAATATTAAACTTTTGTCTTGAATCTTTCGGATCTGAACATTCATGCCACAATAAAGAAAATTACATTGAAAATTATGCTAGGTAGCATTCCACATCAAAAATTCTGTTTTTATCATTTACCTACTCGAGGACGAGCAAGAATTAAGCTTGGGGATGCTTGATACGTCTTCAACGTATCTATAACTTTTGATTGTTCCATGCTATTATATTATCTATTTTGGATGTTTAATGGGCTTTAATATGCTCTTTTATATTATTTTTGGGACTAACCAGTTAACCGAAGGCCTAGTGCAAATTGTTGTTTTTTTGCCTATTTCAGTGTTTCGCAGAAAAGGAATATCAAACGGAATCCAAACGGAATGAAACCTTTGCGAGCATCTTTCTTGGAACAGACACAACCCAGGAGACTTGGAGTGGAAGTCTGGAACTCCGCGAGGAAGCCACGAGGCAGGAGGGTGCGCCCAGGGCGGGTAGGCGCGCCCCCCACCCTCGTGGGCCCCTCGCAGCTCCACCAACCTACTTCTTTCGCCTATATATACTCTTATACCCTGAAAACATCCAGGGGAGCCACGAAACCACTTTTCCATCGCCGCAACCTTCTGTACCCGTGAGATCCCGTCTTGGAGCCTTTTCCGGCGCTCCGCCGGAGGGGGATTCGATCACGGAGGGCTTCTACATCAACACCATAGCCTCTCCGATGATGTGTGAGTAGTTTACCACAAACCTTCGGGTTCATAGTTATTAGCTAGATGGCTTCTTCTCTCTCTTTGGTTCTCAATACAAAGTTCTCCTCGATGTTCTTGGAGATCTATTCGATGTAATACTTTTTACGGTGTGTTTGTCGAGATCCGATGAATTGTGGGTTTATGATCAAGATTATCTATGGACAATATTTGATTCTTCTTTGAATTCTTATATGCATGATTTGTTATCTTTGCAAGTCTCTTCGAATTATCAGTTTGGTTTGGCCTGCTAGATTGATCTTTCTTGCAATGGCAGAAGTGCTTAGCTTTGGGTTAATTCTTGTGGTGCTCGATCCCAGTGACAAAACGGGAACCGACACGTATTGTATTGTTGCCATTGAGGATAAAAAGATGGGGTTTATATCATATTGCTTGAGTTTATCCCTCTACATCATGTCATCTTGCTTAATGCGTTACTCTGTTCTTATGAACTTAATACTCTAGATGCGTGCTGGATAGCGGTCGATGTGTGGAGTAATAGTAGTAGATGCAGAATCGTTTCGGTCTACTTGACACGGACGTGATGCCTATGTTCATGATCATGCCTAGATATTCTCATAACTATGCGCTTTTCTATCAATTGCTCGGCAGTAATTTGTTCACCCACCGTAATATATGTTATCTCGAGAGAAGCCACTAGTGAAACCTATGGCCCCCAGGTCTATTTTACATCATATTAGTTTCCCGTCAACTAGCTATTTCTGTCGCCGTTTATTTTGCAATCTTTACTTTCCAATCTATACAACAAAAATACCAAAAATATTTATCTTATTATCTTTATCAGATCTCACTTTTGCAAGTGGCCATGAAGGGATTGACAACCCCTTTATCGCGTTGGTTGCAAGGTTCTTGATTGTTTGTGCAGGTACTAGGCGATTTGCGTGTAGTATCCTACTGGATTGATACCTTGGTTCTCAAAAACTGAGGGAAATACTTACGCTACTTTGTTGCATCACCCTTTCCACTTCAAGGGAAAACCAACGCATGCTCAAGAGGTAGCATGTGCTAGCAGAGAATCTCCCCAACCCCAGCAAGGAGGAGAGGGTATGCTTTGTTTCGTTTCTTTTTCGAGGCTTAGGATTTCCAATCTACCCCTTCCTCAGAGGTCTATTGGAGTTCTCGGGATCCAGCTGCACAACCTCACACCAGGTTCTATCCTGCACATCTCGGTTTTTGTCGCTCTCTGCGAACTGTTTTTAGGCTGCGAGGCTCATTTTGAACAATGGAGAAAGTTATTCTGCCTCGTCCCTCGTCATCAAGGGGGTTCCATATTTGAAGTGGGCGGCGCCGAAGTATGGCGCATAGCCGGATCAGGTTACCTTATAGGAACTCCCAAGGAGGTATCCCAAGAATGGTCTTCGGAATGGTTTTATATTGAGGACATTCCCCTTTCGGACCCAGTTCGGCGCGGACTCCCCGAATTTTCCAATGCTCCTTTGAAGAAACGCCTCAATTGGCGCCCCTGGAGTCCCAAGGAAGAAGACAGTGCAGAGGTGAGGAGGTTGGTCAGCAAGGTTAGATTACTAGCTCATTCCGAACTCTCGATAATCGAAGTCATGGCCATTGCGATAAAGCGATGTATCCAACCCCTCCAGTCCAGAGTGACCCCTTTATGGTGTTACAACAGAGAGGACGACGCGTCTCGTTATAGGCGCAAAGGCTCGGATACCCCCGCCGAATTGGCCATAATCCTGGCCGATCTTTATAAAGGTGAGAAAGAAGACTTCCTCCGTTTAAATTGTCGGGAAGGCTTTTCCATGTATAACCCCATTGAATGGGTAAGTTTTTGATTATCAACACTATTCTACCTCGTTATCGAGGCATGCTAATCAAATTGTTCCGGTTGTCTTAAAGCAGACATGGAGGAGGGAGGTCGAGAATATTCATTGCCCCTCCCCTCAGCCAGAGGATTATGTTCGCAACGAAGACCCCGGATTCTATGAGGATCCGGAGATATTCATAGAGTTTGATGATGGAGTCTTTTATCAAGCGAGCCTTGACGGCTCGGAAGTAGCTATTATAGCCGACTACCCCCGCTTTTTCCCTGTCTCCATTGTAAGTATTCGGAAAGTTTCCTCAAAAAAGGAGCCCCCACTTACATCTCACCCATCACACTAAATTATGCTTCCTAGGATCGGCGCTCACTGAGCTGCACTCCATCGAGAGCGGCCTCCAGGAAGGCAGCATCTACGCAGGGCGAGCGTTCAAAATGAAAGGAAACCGGGAGCGCTGTTGAGTCCCCTCCTTCTTCAACGAGGCTTGTCCTTTGATATGTTCCTAGGCATGAGATCAGATTGTTATATTTCTCCTCCCGTCTTATTTCAGGAGGGGCACACGGCAAACCATGTCCAAACGCCCCGGCTCCGGGCTCGTCAACCAGGACAAGAGATGATACAGAAGCAATGCCAGATCAACCCCCTCATGAGTTCTGATGAAGTACCTGCCACGAATTCTGAGGTGGAGAGCATGATGAATCATCGACGACTCAAAGAGGCCATGCGCGCTCCAGTTTTTACCGAGCAGGAATTTACTGCCCTAGCTCCGTGGATGCATATATCCGAGCCGCCCAGGATGGACTTGCTAGAGTTACCCAACTGTTTTCAAAGGATATGCAGGTAATAGTTTGTGCAAATTTAATAGACATATGCCAGTAGCCCCCGAGACTTGAAGCTGTTAGGCCAACTGATTTAAGGATTGCTATGCCCGCAGGTTCTCAGAGAGAAGAACAACGCGCTGTCTCAGGAGCTTAAAACGAGCTAGACAAAGCTGAGTGCTGCCACCACAGAGCTTGAGGAAATGAAGAAAGCCAAAATGAACATTGATGAAAGTAACAAATTTGAGGAGGAAAAGGATAAACAAACCGAAGAGATAAAGAGCTTAAAGCCTCATTTACTGGACGCGAAAAAGAGAATAAAGAGTTGAAAGGCGGCATATTCGGTATGACCTTCTGAACCCTCCAAGGGACTCATAGTATCCCATAATTCGGATTGTCATAATGCTATTGTTGCAGGTCTGTTAACCGGGCGGCCTGAAGAAGAAGTATCCGGATTTTGAGGTGACATGCTAAAAGAGCTGTCCGCGGTGCCTGAGCGGGCTCGGAAAGCCATGAGATTATGGTCAAGGCCTTATGGCCATCCGATGTCCCTCCAGAAAGTATGGAGGGGTTGGCGAACCTGTTCAAAGGTGCCCGACACTGTTTTGAGCTATGGAAGGCGTCCGCATGCTGGGAAGGTGCACGAGAGGCATGGGCGATGTTGAAAACGCGTTACACCGGGCTCGATCTGAATCATATGGCCTGAGTTGGACCTCAGGGACCGGACGGAAAAGAAATTCCCGTGAATTTGGTATATGACCAAGATATGATAGCTGTGAAATATTCGCAAGAAGACTGTAGCCTAGACAGTCTTATAGATGACATAGATAAAGAGTAGGTGTTCGATTCAATGTATCAATGAACTTTACCATCGAACTTATCTCCAACCGAACATGGAAAAATTTGTCATCGCAGGCCTTCGGCTTCAACCTCTGAACCAACAAGGTGGAGTGTTTCTGGATACCATGTTGTAATGTAATAAACATTCATTATGTTCGGAAACCAGGCAATCCGGTCATATTGCTCGAACAGACAAAATTTGTTCAGGGAGTTATGTTATATTACTATTTAAGGTAAGAAACATCTTCCAAGGAAAATAGTTCCATTAAGGGTTACTTTCCTTGGGTCGGCAGGCCGAATTATGCATGCCTAGGCTTTGATCCGAAAGATAGGATTGCGGGTAGCCTGTCCCGTATTTGTTAGAAAAATTATATAAACATAAATAGTCTGTCGTTGCTTGCCGACCAATTATTCCCTTAATAACGCTAGCTTTCGGCTTCACCCATCTGAGGCACAGATCCGGATTACCCAGTTGTAACAATCGCAGAGGTACGCCCATTACACCCTAGCTGAACAATCGGGAGCAAGGCAACCCAGCTTGGCAAAACCTTAAGTCATAGAGGTGCATATAATGGCAAAAGATGTATAGAGCAAACGACATGAACAATGGAAGCAACAAGCTTTTAGTAATAACCTTCGTCAAAGAAGCCCCCAATTATAATGGGGTGTATACATTTAAAGATGTGTACCCCTATCAGTTCGGTAGATCCGAACATACCCTGGGATATAAAAAGGAAAAAAAAGAGAGAAGAGGAGAAAAAGGAGCCTAGTCAAAGAAAAAATAGAAAAATAGTGTGGCCGAACTATTCGTAGAATCGTTGGAGCCGAGCAGCGTTCCATGGATTCGGCTCAAGGCGATTATCCGATGCATTACAAAGGCGGTAGGCTCCTCCTGTGAGAACTTCATCTATGATGAAGGGGCCCTCCCATTTTGGTTTGAGCATATCCTTCTTCTTCTTTGGGAGACGCAAGACGAGGTCGCTGACGTTGTATGTCTTGGCTCGCACTTCTCTGCTTTGGTATTGCCTGGCCTGTTGTTGATAAAATGCGGAATGGGCTTGTGCAATATCACGCTCCTCTTCAAGGCCGTCTAGGTCATCCTGCCGATTGAGCTCGGCTTCTCGCTCTTCATACATGCGCACTCGAGGTGAGTCATGGATAATGTCGCAGAGCAAGACAGCTTCTGCACCGTACACCATGAAGAAAGGTGTGTATCCGGTCGTTCGATTAGGCGTAGTCCGTAGCCCTCAGAGCACGGAATCGATTTCCTCAACCCAGTGCTTATCTGACTCCTGTAGGGAGTGCACCAGTCTGGGTTTAATGCCGCTCATTATCAGGGCATTGGCCCATTCAACCTCACCGTTTGTGTGAGGGTGGTAGACAGATGCATAATCAAGTTTAATGCCTAAGTTAGCACACAAGTTTTTCACCTTGCCGGCTGTAAAATTGGAGCCATTATCAGTGATGATGCTGTGCGGGACACCGTAACGGTGTACCACGCTGAATATAAAGTCAATGACTGGCCCAGCTTCAGCCGTTTTTAATAGTTTGGCCTCTATCCACTTAGTGAATTTATCCACCATAACTAGTACGTATTTCTTTTTGTGGCTTCCCCCTTTAAGGGGTCCGACCATATCAAGCCCCCAGACTGCGAAGGGCCAAGTAATGGGGATTGTTCTTAAGGTAGTGGGAGGCATATGACTTTGATTGGCGAAAAGCTGACATCCCACACAACGTTGGACAAGGGCTCACTACAAAAAAAATACACTTCCGTGATGATACGTGTTTGTCACAGTAGGTCGCGTTTTTGTCATGCATGTACATCCATGACAAATTTATGACAGAATCAAGATAATCATACCTGTGCTGTCGTAGAAGTGTTCCATGACATTACCAAAATTATCATCACGGAAGTGTCCACTTCCATGACGATAAATCACGCGTCACAGAAGTGCTTTCGTCAAGGGTGACCGACACGTGGCATCCACCGTAACGGAACGCCGTTAAGCTATCGGGTCGGGTTTTGGATCCGATAACCCGTTAACAGCCCGACCAATGGGGATTTTCCACGTGTAAAATCATGATTGGCTGGAGGAAACATGTGTCGGCTCATCGTTGGGACAGATGTCATCCACTCATTGGACAGAAGGCGCCTATGATACGTCGACACGTGGCACGGCCCAACAGAGGCCCATTCCTGTGAAAAGGCCGGCCCGTTTGACTTGGTCAAAAGGTGGCGGGCCGGCCCATGGAAAGCCTGTTAACGGCCTATTCGCATATAGCCCATTTACATCCCTCTAACCCAAGGCCCGTTACGCCCTATCCGAATTAGGCCCAGTAGCGTCATCTGGGCCATCCAATATGATTCCAGCCCGTTTTCACTTCTGGCCCATGTATGGCCCATGACGTCTTTCGGCCCATATGAGGCCCTATGTAACTCTTGGCCTATTAACGGCCCGTGGTGAAACTGGCCCGTAATGAACAGTGTATCACTTTACACCCATTAACGGCCCGTGGTGAAACTGGCCCGTAATGAACAGTGTATCACTTTATACCCATTAACGGCCCGTTATTCCATTGGGCCGTTTCCAGCCCATGTTATCTTTCGGCCTTCTCAGAGCCCATTTATTCTTGGGCTCATTTCCAGCATTCATTTACTTACGGCCCGTTACTGTAATTTTCTGCTTGTGGGCCAAATTCAGCCCGTGGTTACAGTTGGCCCGTTTGTGGTCCGTTAATACGTTGGGTCATTTTCATAGCGTCATCAAATACGGCCTATTAATGATGGCCCGTTATGGTCGGCCCATGAACAGACGATTCCAACTCTAGCCCGTTTACGGCCATAATGCGGTCTGTTTGGCCCATGTTTGGCCAATCGATCATACGGCCCGTATAAGGCCCATTGATGATACCGCCCGCAGAAGGCCCATTGTTTCTACGGCCCGTAGAAGGCCTATTGTTTCTACGGCCCGTAGAAGGCCCACTGTTTCTACGGCCAGTAGGAGGCCCAGTGTCACTACAGTAAATCTTAGCCCATGGTTATTGTGGCCTAGTTTTAAAAAATAGGTTATTGCAGCCACTAGCTAACCGCGGAAAAAGAACAGCAATGACTACAAGCAAACAAATAAACAAGACAACAAGGAAATAAATAAGCAAGCAACTAACGCTAGGCTATCACGGCTATTACACATATTACATCCACTCGGCATCAAAGTTCGCCACCAGTGCAAATATAGGGAACAAAGCAGCATATCATATACACTGGTTGTCAAAGTTGGCGACCAGCGCAAATAAACGCCGCAGCAAAACAAATCCAGAACTGAAACCACTTCAGAAGATCTCAAGAAACAATATCCTGGGTACCCATAATGCTGGCAAGATGCTTAGCAAGCTTATTAACTTTCTCTTGTTTGGCGCTTAAATCCTCCAGCGCTTGTTGTTGCACCAGAAAATATGCATCTGAATTCTGCAGGGACTTCCTCAGTCCTTCAGCTTCCTGTCATAGCACATCTGATCGATGTCTTTCAACTTGAAGTTGAGACTCAAGAAGACGAACTGATTCAGGCAGCGAGTTCGAAGAGCTTGTGCCAGCAGTAGTGGCCAGTAACTCGAACACTACATCAAGACAGGACTTTTGGGTTCCCTCACTGTCGTCAAGATAGTTTTTATCAGCTTTCTTGGAGACCAACAGGGATGTCTCACTATCTTGAACCTTATCTGCATTACTTCCTTTACCATTGGATAACGCGGTACTGTTCTCCAATATTTTGTCCGCATTCTAAAAGAGAAACAAGCAGACACATCACATGTTTACCATGTTGTATATGAAACCCATTTTGGTAAATGAGTTCAGTAGTAAAGTGGACAGGATAACAGCATGAAACAAACATATATCTATGTACCATGGTCACTTTATGGTCTATATCGTTCTAGTTTTTGTTGCCAAATCAAGATAGACACAGTTCAAATAATATTTGTTCAAGACAAAGCAGAATAGACAGAATATAAGGGTGGGTAACTATAGAGCAATAACAACACTTGTAATGTGCATGACATGAGAACATAACTGTTTATTCAATTGAAACTGAAATCAACATAGAGCAGGTTACAACAGCAAACCAGTTAAAGAAATAGGTTTAAAACATACCTGTTACGCCATTGGAGTTTCAATTCCATCCTTCAAATTTGAAAATAGTTGGTATGGGTAAATACAGTAATGCAAGAGCAAAGGAGTATGAACCATAGCTACAGAACCTGACCTGATAACAAATCTTCTTCTCCTTTAAGCATTGAATTGGGATTCGGAGTGGCGGTCCTCGTGCTTTGGGCACTGCAGTTCCCTTACTAACTGCTCGTGTTTGGGTGCTCTCTGGTGGAGACGGTGCTATGTCAACTGGAACTGGGTTACTATCTGCCGGGGTTGGGTTTAGAAGGGGTGTAGCTGGTTCTCTGTCCAACTGGGTAGGGGTACAATCTGCGAGAGTCTGGGTTATGTGTGGTGGATCTGGTCCTGGGGCTAGTACAACCGTGGTTCTATCTGCATCAACTGGTAGCACTATCTTTTCTGAAGATCGTGTTGTTACTCCCTTAGATACTGGCATCACGCTCTCCAATTCAAATGGTTGATAAACAAGAAAAGTAATTGAAAGTATAGACATTGTATGATAGGCAGGTGCAATGGATAGTGGGGAATAAAAGAGGGCATGAAATAATTCATATTTATGTTGTCTAACCAAACAGGATAGCATGACACAATTTCACATATATGATGGCTAACTAAACAGGATAGCATGACACAATTTCACATTATGATGGCTAACTAAAAAAGATGGAAAGACATAGTTCAAAATATGAGACTATGTAAACAGGATGACATGACATAACTATATAATGTGTTTATTAAATAGGTTGTCATGCCATAATTCACATACATTCACGGATAGAATGCCATAATTCAAAATATGATGACTGTAAACACTAAACAGGATGAGATGATATAACTATATGATGTCTTTATTAAATGGGTTGCCATGCCATAATTCAGATAGATGATGTGTATGTACTATGTAAACATGATGGCATGATATAATTCAAATATATGATTTATATAGTAAGCAAGTAAGCAGATGGCAATCCATATATGATGTAAAAACTAAGCAATGCAAGACAACATGCATGACATGGGTAATATAACCTTGCCAAGTTTGAGCATAGACCTCAGGAGGGAAATAGGACTGGTCATCAGTCTCTGAATCCTCCTCTGAGGAGCTCTCTGTAACCAGCAAGATGGCTGCTTCAGTAGGTAGCATTGTCTGCTCTGAATACCTTGTTTTCACTCCAGATACTTCCATCACCGCTTCAAATGGCTCATGCACAGGAAGAGTAGTTGAATATACAAACGTTGTCGACAAATGGAACATGTAATACAAAAAAATGATAGCATGATATAATTCACATACATGATGATTGGCTAAACAGCATGGCATTGCATAATTCACATATATAATGCCTTTGCAACAAGATAGCATTGTATAATTCACATATATAATGTCTTGCAACAAGATGGCAATGCATAATTCACATATATGGTAATTAGACACTGAACAGGTGGCATTCACACAAAGCATGTCTAAACTAATCAAATGACATAGCAATGCGAGACACCATATGCACGATATGAGCAACATAACCCTGCCAAGTTAGAGCATACACCTCGGGGGGGGAATAGGACTGGTCATCTGTCTTTGAATCCTCCTCTGAGGAGCTATCCGTAACCAGCGAGATATGCGCTTCGTCAGATAGCATAGTCTGCTCTGAAGACCTTGTTTTCACTCCAGAATTTGCCATCACCGTGTCAAATGGCTGATGCACACGAAGAGCAGTTGAATGTACTAACATTGTTGACAAATGTAATATGTAACAAAAAAAAAAGGATGGCCTGATATAATTTACATATAAGATGACTGGCTAAGCAGGATGGCATTGCAAAATTCACATATATGATGCCTGGCTAAACAAGATGGCGTTGCATAATTCACATAAACGATGAATAAACTAAACAGATGGCATTCGCACAAAGGATGTCTAAACTAAGCAGATGACATATTTGATGTATAAAGTAAGCAATGCAAGACACCATATGCATGATATAACCAACATCAGCATGCCAAGTTAGAGCGAAGACCTCAGGGGGTAAATAGGAGTTGTCTTCTCCTTCTGAATCCCCCTCAGAACAGATATCTTCCTCTCGATTACAATCCGAAATGCATGGAGGGGGGCTGCCTTTGCGCCTACCATGGAGCGACGTCTGCATGAAATTTTATTGCCACGCAAGGCTCGTCTCTTTTGCTCTACATGTTCAGTTCCATTGTTTACAATAACTGTCATGCATAGGAATAAAACATAGTGAGATTATGTAAGGAGTGCATGCAGAAATCCAGAGTGATGCTAGCAACCTGTGGATAGACCCAAAACCAATAATAGCAGGCAGATAATGGCTTCAGTTAAAAAATATAGATAATGGCTTCTTTACTGTTTGTTTCCCACCCAACATGAAAATCATAGTAGACACCGGAGATTAACCAGATAGTAGATAGATACTATTGATAGCGGCCCCGATATGTGCCCCACAACCATTTAAAAACTCAGTTAAAAATATAGATAATGGCTTCTTTACTGTTTGTTTCCCACCCAACATGAAACTCATAGTAGACACCGGAGATTAACCAGATAGTAGATAGATACTATTGATAGCGGCCCCGATATGTACCCCACAACCATTTAAAAACTCAAGTTTGACCATTAGTTTGGAGCTGACTCAGAGTCTAATCGGTGAACAGGACGATAAAGTAGCATGTAATATTAAGCGACGCATAACGTAAGCAGACACGAAAGAGTGCGACCTCTCTTGCGGACCCGTGTAGTCCTCGAGGTCATCTGCTCGGTTGATGATGGTAATGCAGTTTTCATGGCTGCCAGCGGCGGGGAAGAAGATCTGAGGCGGTGAAAGACTGCCTGGAGGCCGGATCCCTGCTATGCTGGACCCTTCTGTCGTTGGAGCAGCTGAGCTGGGGTGGACGACGGCGCAGCAGGAGCGGGACAAACCACGCAAGGTTTTCTTTGACAACTATCTGTAATAGAAGTAATTCTGTAAGGGCTCGTTTGAATTGGAGGATTCCAACAATGCAGCGATAGGAAATAGACAGGAATAGGATAGGAATGCACGTGCAAAATAGAGAACTTAAAAACACAGGATTTCTGCCAATCTGGGTGTTTGATTCACAACAATTGGAAGATCACAGGATGCAAAGAAGCATGGTGAGATTAAGTCAAACCACAAGAAAATGTACGGTTATAATGCTATTATGCTACTATCTCTTAGTCTTGTGCTTCATGAATAGGAATTTGAAAAGGAGGACAAGTGAAAATTAAAATTCCTACGTTTTTTCTTTCAAGGAGACACTAAAGGAACAAATCCGTGTGCTCAGTGGACAATATATATAACATGTAGAGTAAAAAAGAGATGCAACAAGTGTACAACTTCTTTGGCGAAGCCATGTCGATCTCAGCGTGATTGGGTTGGCCGGTGAGGATGCTCCGGCTGACTTTGCTGTCGGAGGAGGGGAAGAAGATCTTAGGCGTCTGGAGATGGAGCCCGAGGTACTGCTCCGCTGTGATGGAGGGTTTCGTCGTTGGAGCAGCTCCGGTGAGTTGTACGACGCCGAGGCTGAAGCAGGACAAGAGAGACAACGAACAACGTTAACCTGAGTGGAATTCTAATAGCATCTCCAATACATGACGTAAAATACATGTCCACAAAGTGCTAGATGTAAAATACATCAGCCGCTCATCTCTGAACTAAACTGTCGAAACTGAACTTAACTGTCGAAACTGAATTTTGCTGTCGAAACTGAATTTTGCTATCGAAACTGAACGCACTAGCAAGGTGAGGCTACACGTCGGTCGACTGACTTTTTCATCTCTGACCAGTCGATTTTGCAGCCGTTGGATACGAAATCAAGGGCCTGCGGTTCATCTTCAACCTCCACCCGCCTGAGCCGCCAGCCACCACCGGCCAAACAGCAGCCCCCCGCCGCCCGCCCCGAAAACACTCCCCACCACCGGTCCGCCGCCACCCCGGCCATCCCTCTAGGCCCCCCCGTGCCGAGCTTTTTCTCCGGTGATCCCCACGCCACCGCCCTGCCAACGCCCCGCCACCACCGGCGACCACCGCCCCCATCCTGAACCCTAAGATAGATAGTGGGGTACCTCTCCGGTGAGCCCCCCTCCCCGCTGCGGCTGGTTCTTCCTTCACCCCGGCGAGCCCCCCCCCCCCCACCCCCTAAAAATCGACTGACCCAAAAGTCGATTCAGTCGACTGAAGTGTAGCTAAATCGGAGCAGCATCGCAAGCAAGAGCAAGAGCGAGAGCAGTAGCGCGAGCAAGAGCAGACCAGGCAGGGGACCGAGAGCAAGAGCAGAGCAGCAGCGCGAGCGAGAGCTAAAGCAGCAGCAGCTCCTACGGATGTGGAGGTCGCCACCGAGGGAGCGACGCCGTGGAGGAAGTGACCGGCGACGCCGCCGTGGATGGAGCCGTGCCGTGTCGGCTCGGGACCGAACGCCGGCAGCACCGTGAGATCGAATCAAGAAGAAAATGCGGCGATTAGTGTACAACCTCTTTGGTGGCGCAGATTAGGCCGCAGCTTCATCCGAGGAAACGGTGATGATGATGCTCTTCCGGTGGTGCAGGTGAAGACGGCGGTGTAGGAATGGAGGTGGCGCGAAAGACGAGGGGAACATCGGGGAAGCTCCTTGGAGGTGGAGGACGGGGTGGCTGAGCCGGTGGGACGATGAGATCGACGACGGATCCTCATCCGGTACGATGGATGAGGGACGTCGAGGTGTTGTTGTGGACGACGTCGTCGGGGAAGAGGCTCCGGCTGGGTGGCGGCCGGAGCAGGGTGTGGGGTTTCGTCGCGGGTTTTCGTGGCCTCGGTGTACGAATGGGTGGGCGGATGGGATGGAAGTGGGGAACCATGGCTTAGAGACGCGCTTGTCCGAAATGTGGGGTAAGTTACGAAAGTACCCCCACCGATTTGAGGCGGTTCTTTCGGTTCAGGGGTACCACGGGCATTTCGCGTGTCGGGATTTCATAGGAGGTGGGAGTTTTCACGCGCGTTGTAATTTCGGAATAGCAAGGCGCGGTTTGAGATGGAGGGAGTTGTCGGAGCACAACGAGACAAAGATATATCTTAAATATTTCGGGCTAACAAGGCGCGGGTTGAAATTTCCGGACAAGCCTAACGTGTACTGTACCAAATCAATGCGCACTACAAATGTCATTCAAAACTTTGAATTCATGTTATGTTCAATTAAAATATTTCTCTACGTGTATAATGCATGCAACCTACTACTCAAATGAACGTTTTAGTGCATTCCAAATGTATATACTACCGCTTCAATATGAACTAAATTTGAATTCGTTTCTCTATTTGAATAAGATCTACAGTAATGATTGTTGTGAAGTCAAAGCATTTGAATTCGTTTCTCTGTTTTAATAAGATCTACAATCATCATTATTGTCAAGTTAAACCATAGTTTGTGTATTATCTTCACAGCACACCACATGATTAGTCTCGAGTTACATATGAACTATGTGTACTATATGAACTCGAACTAGATTTTTTGAATCCACTTTATTTTGATTTCAAATCACATTTTATTTCTAGCTCTGGCTAGATCTTCATAATCTAAACCATGTCTCATATGCATAATGTGTTTATCACATTATGTATGGTGCCCCGCCCCCTACGCCTACAAGTATTTAGATGTGAGTTGCAAACACCACACATTACCACAAATTCAAATAAAATGTGAGAATGTTCGATATTTAGTATTGTTTAGTTTGTTCGATATTTAGTTGTAAGCTGCAAACGCCACACATTATCACAAATTCAAATAAAATGTGAGATTGTTTGATGTATAGTATGGTTTAGATTGTTCGGCATTTAGCTGTGAGTTGCAAACGCCATGCATTATCACATTATGGTATAACATGTGCACAACACGTGTATCACTGCTATATTCATGCATGCAATGTTTAAAACACTATGATAATCCGCTTTCATATCAAATTATGATCTTTGTTAGTCTCTTACACCCACACAATCCTCTAACCTTTGTAGCTACCACTAACTTTCTCTCGTGCATGCACACGCCCTCCCCCTCCCTCGGCATTCTATCCACCGGGCACATTGATTTTTCTCTTTAGGTCATTCTCCCAGAGTCTCCACAACTCCTTTCCGACACACACCGATCGATAAACCTCTCCAGCGATGCCTGCCTACAACATACACACACACCTTCAATCTCCTCCTTTATGTGTCCTTGCCTCGTGTCTCTCATACGGCCAGACACACGTGTAAACTCTCGCCCCTCTTTTCATCGATCTCACAACCGCACACTCCTCCCCCTATCTAGCTAGTAGTTGGGCCTCTCGCACCACCTCCTAGCTCCATTCTCTCTGTCTATCCGTCTCGCTGGGCCTTATTTGCCTCTAAAAAATGGACGTACACCGACCGATCTCTCACTATACATATAGCTAGCTAGGTCCTTATAACTCATTTTTACCCACATGTCAATCGATCTACCTCATTAGTTGTGTCTCTCCCTTCCTCCGACAAACAACAATTGATCTACCGATCTAGTTAGGTTTGCTTACCAAACACATGGTTCCCCTTCATCATCCATGGATGCATCCCGACAGATCTATCACGCACAGGCACACACAGAAACACATCCCCACTCTTATTGATAACATTGCAGTTCCACCCTCAGTTTGTCTAGTAGGCCTCTCCCACCATCTTCGAGAAGCAACTCCATCACCCATCCGGCACTCTAGCCCTCTCCCTCCCTCTCCCTCCCTCTCTCTCTCTCCTCTCTCTCTCTCTCTGTCCCATCATATTTCCCGTCCTTCAGTTATGTATGGATGTCGACCGATCTCCCTCAAGACATAGCTGGGTCTCTCCTTCTCAACACATATACGAGTCGTTCTACCTCTATAGTTAGGCCTCCGCCTACACCTCCCCCACCCCCTCCCCCCCACACACACCGATACATCGAGCGCTCTAGTCATGTCTCCCTGCACACACAAACTTGACATGTGCCCTCTAACGTTCCGGTAGGGCCAGTCGCCCTATATCTTTGACTTGCGCACACACACAATTTCGATGGCTCTCTTCATCGATCTCGCACCCACCCACTTGATCCTCTCTTCGACTCTATCGATAGCTATGACCCCTCCCTCTCTTCTCGTGGATTGCCCGACCCTCTATGTATGATATGGATAGGCCTCCATTTCACACACATTGCATGCAAAATTTTGTTAGAGATGTCATCGACACATATTCCCATAAATAATTCACGAAATCAACCCCACCCACCCCACCCCAAAACAAAAAACACTCACGAACGCGGTTTGTATCTCTCACGCACACCCACGTAGGTGGGGGACGTGCACGAAGAGAAGAGGTGCATGCACGGCGCACGTACTCCCGTCTCTTTCCCAACCACACCCGCGCGGGTACACGGTGGAGCTCATTTCTGTACGAAAAAGGCAGCCCACGTGGTAATTTGGCACGTGTACTGGTTGTCCACTTGGTGGAGGGAGGATCGTCTACCACGGGTGAACAAACAAATTGTGACTTGACGTGTTATGTTAAAAAAAGAGGCAAACCATGTGGGGCCTACCTTAGAGGCAAGGCTCTATACACTGGAGTACTTTTGATGTGTCCTGTCAACTCGCAGAATGAGGAGAAGCTTGCTTAGTACGCCGTCTCCCCCACCCACAGGCGCGGTGGCTCGCAGGATGAGGTGAAGCTTGCTCCGCCTTACGCCCGCTCCCTCGCCCATGCGCGCGGTGACTCGCAGGACGAGGAGAAAAATTTACTACTCCCTCCGTTTACTCCTCGTCCCTGCTACCTTGGTTATAGAGATTATATCATATTGTTTGGAATATATATGTCCTATAGTAGATTTCAATATGAACTACTAGTACATACTCCAAACACTGATGTATATAGACGTATTTTAGAGTGTAGATTCACTCATTTTGCTCCGTATGTAGCACTCTCCCTCGCCCCTCGACCCTCGCCCACATGGTGGACGTGCAGCAATTCATTCGGTCTCATATAGCCAGAACAATATATACTGCACTACCATTATTGCTCGACTTCCCGAAGAGGCGAAGAGCCAATCGCAAGGTTAATATTTTGGAGATGCCAAGCGTAAGGTTATAGGAGAACGAGTAGTAGGTGCCGCGTCATTTATAAATAAAGTTTTTTTTTCTTAAGTGGCACGTACACAATATGATAGGTTCATATGGAGAGAAAAGGAAACCGCTCCACTATATACATAGTCAGGACGGGCCAGCCTACACGGTTGCTTGCTGGGGTTGCTCTCTTCACACTCTCTCGCACAAAACGACTGTGGCCACATCTCTAACATCCCGGCGGATCACGTCCGCTTGGGGAAGGGGTGGATGCTTAGTGTAGATGTGGTGGCCGTCGCCGGCGGCGAAAACCCACTGTCGGCACGTCCCGATCAGGGGTCCCCGCCGTTCTCTCTCACAAATCCGGTGAGGTTGCCTTCGTCCCTTGCTCACTGCCGCGACGTGGGCAGTTGCCGCCTCCCGCCGCCCTCCTCAAGGTTGAGCTACGTCCCTCAGGTACAACTCCCTTTACAGCCGGCTTGCACCACTGCTCCAGCTGCCCACATCACTCCCTGTGGATATTTCTCTACTTCTTTGCCCCGCACATACCTCTACTGGCTTCTACGTACTGTATTTGTGATGAGTTTATGTCTCATCAACTAGTCCCAGTAATCTTATTCTAATCACGCTTCTTCAATTTCTTTGCCACAGGGATGCTCATCTCGATTTTGGTGAAACTGCACAAAATGATCCGATGGTCAAAAGGTTGCAAACTTCATTTATTAGGAAGCTCGAACGTTGCCAGCAAATTGAAGCCTGGTCAGGGTTCACGGTTCAAGGGCTAGGGACTGCATGGATCGTTTTTTTCTTTAGCTGCCTCTGTTCCAAAATAAGTGTCAACTTTAGTAGTAGTACAACTTTGTACTAAAGTTTGCACAAAGTTGAGACACTTATTTTGGAACGGAGGGAGTACATATTTGCTATGATCTGTCAATCATTGAGATGCAATAGCATGCATGTTAGTCTCCTTTGTATTTGATGAAATGTTGCAACGGGCAACCTTGGACGCAAGATACATGTAACAGAAGCTGGAAGCTTCATAGCATTGTACAAATTTATCTCGCTGATAAATTACAGTACGTACTATACTAGTACTTCCTCCGTTCCTAAATATAAGTCTTTGTAGAGATTTCACCATGAACCACATGCGGATGTATATAGATGCATTTTAAGTGTAGATTCATTCATTTTGTTCCGTATGTAGTGGAATCTCTACAAAGACTTATCTACTAGTAATAGCTAGCCCCCACTACTAGGAATTCTCTATCCTCTCCTTGAGCCACATCATCAAAATTGATGTAGCCGTTAGATGAAGTAAATCAGTCCATAATAGCCGTCTGATCTAGACGTTGAGAGGCTCCGCACTAAGCCACATGCAAGCATGCAGAAATACCGTGGCACATGCATGTGAGTGGGTTTTAAATCACATCAACATGTCTGCATGCAAGCATGCACCGGTAGCATGCATGTAAGTGAGCTTTTAAGTCCCATTAACATGTCAAAAAGAAAAATATAATCCCATTATGCAGTAGGAGTTGGCTGATCTTTTTTCCTTACGTGGGATGATCTAAATGATGATGGGAGTTTATTTAGTTTGGCTACCACATTTGTCATGCGGTTATAGAGTTTTTTTTAGTTCTATGAAATCGATAATTTTGCGCAGAGAGATATACCGCTGTTCCGCGGCAACGCGCGGGGACTCATCTAGTAATATTTAGGAATGGAGGGAGTACTATGTAAAGAGTTAGGTGTCGCACGGTGATAGTGTGAGGTGGGCCATGTAATCACTGAGCCTGTGTGTTTTCACTGCTCTTGCACGCCTCCGCTGTAAGAATGGAGAAAATTGTAATCTAGTAGTAGTACCTCCTTTCGCCGAAAGCGTGGGACATCCAGCAGTCCTACCACCTCAGTAATAAAGACCAATGAGCCGTCAAATCACATAGACCCAGCAGTAAGTTGGACGGACGAAGCAACCATCACTCTTGCGCCAGTGAGAGGTCGCGTCCGCTCTGCCCGGGCATGAATGCGGCACCGATTCTTTGGAGCGGCGCTGACCGTTTCGGGCGGGAAGCGCGCAGGCGATGGAGGGGCTTTGGGTGGGCCAGGCTGGTCAGGAGCGGGCGTGGCAGCTGTCCACATGTCCCTACCGGACACGCCCGGAAACGAGAGGATGCACCGACTCTCGCGGCTAAAATCGTACTACACTACACAACATCTCTCTGTAGGAGTAGGTCGATCTGTCGCTCTCTCTAACACACACATGCTGTTAAACACACACACACACACACACGCACGCACGCACCTTGGTCCCGTTGCACCTTCTAACGTGACTTTACACCTAGACGGAGGGAGTAGTAAGTATATGAGATACGGTGGCACACTGACTTAAGTCGAATACAAGTGCCCAAAATTTGTGTGCATGTTATAATAAGGATTCACTTAAAATAGTACGTGAGCGAACAGAGGGATCAATTGGACAGTGTTCCCGAGCAGTAACGAGATGTGTGAGGTAAGATACACCGCTGGCGCTTTTAATTTTTCTTATTAATTTGTTTGTTTCACCCTCTGACTGGTGGGACCCAACGTACTATGTGGAGAGAGGTAAGGTGACTAAGGCTGCATTATTTCTGCACCACTGTGGATAGTCTTACCACCAAAGCCACATGACACGATTATGATTGAAATCCTAATGACTCCCACACACACAAAAAAACACGACATGCTTTCACACGAATGCAGGAATGTATAAAAGGTTATTTCCCTCTCGTTGAACATAACGGGAGGGTTGTGTAGCTAGTTAGCCTGTTCGCTCATCAAACTTGAGGTCTCGGGTGGATTCTTTGACTGGTCAAATTTTTTTCTAGGGTTTGCACGCTTCACACTCGCTCTCCAGTATATATATACACGCTGGAGCCTCAGCGCTTGTAGTTGCTCTCTTCACACTCTCTCGCCCTCTCCCGCTGGAGCCTCAGCGCTTGTAGTTGCTCTCTTCACACACTCTCGCCCTCTCCAGATCTAAACAAGACTTCGTTGGACTCTCTCTCCCCTCACTGCTGCTCAAAGAGCCGGCAGGATCCGTCCGCCGGGAAGGGAAGGAGGCTTAACGCTGTCGCCGTCGGCGAGGGACTATCGGCGCAGCTGTTCACTTTCCACCCAGCGGCGGCGCGGGAGGGCCTCCGACCCCTTCTTCTTCGCCGCCGTCCCGTCGCCCACCGAACCACGCCCCAAGAACCTTAAGGTATAATTTACTTACTCCACATGCATTGCTCTAGCTGCATGTATACCATGAATCTAGGACGTGGTTCAAAGAGGAAAGGAGTGGAGGAAAGTAGCGGGAAAAGTTGTATATAGCATGAATCTAGGACGTGGTTCAAAGAGGAAATGAAGGGGGAAAGTTGTATAGCATGAATCTAGGATGTGGTTCAAAGAGGAAAGGAACGGGGGAAAGTAGTGGGGAAAGTTGTATCGCATAAATCTAGGATGTGGTTCAAAGAGGAAAGGAAGGGGCGAAAGTACTAGTTCAAAAAGGAAAGGAAGGGACAAGGCTGTAGAGTTTGAGCAGGACTAGATTTGCTGCGCTCACATAGGGAAAGGTGTCTAAAGATAACAAAACTGGGACCAACACAAATATGCTCCTTGGTTGTTTGTTCTTTGTTGCAATAGACTGTGCATGACCACAATACATCGGTAGATGCACATGGTGCTGGTGCGTCCACTGTCCCGTGCAACTCATTAGCTGTTGTTAATCTAAGGCCCTGTTTGGTTAAAAACTCCCTAGTCCCTACCTGCTTGGTTCCAGGGACTAAACATGCACTAGAGGTTATTAAATGACATGCTAAAAGACCATGTTACCCCTAGTAATGAACTAATAGAGACAAGGTGCGATGCGTGGCAGGGGCAACTGTTGGAAAAAGTCCCAAAAAGACTCCCTCTGGGTCTTCTTTCTTTAGTCCCAAATGCCCACTTTTAGTCCCTAAAAGTCCCTCCTGTTTGGTTTAGATACTGACACGGAGTTTTTTTAGTCCCTACACCAAAATGTCCCTGTAAACAAACACCCTCTAATAATGCCGCTGGAAAATTGATGCAATGCCACAGTTAAAAGCAAATTACATGTTTAACGAATTTTATTGTTAATATAATCTCTATGTTAATATTAATCAATGCCACCGTTTGAGAAATGCTACTGTCTTGCTTTCTTTCCCATTTAGATAAGGTAGATGCTTCTTTTTGTTGGCTTCTGTGTCATCCACCGTTATTGACCACTAATTGTTTCCTTTGCACCTCTGTGTAAATAGGGTTATCTACTTCACCTCGTTGCCATTGTGACCTTTTGTTGCACTGCACAAAACACTTTTGTTTTAAGAGTGTTTTGTGCAGTTCAACCAAAATGTCACACCGACAACGTTGCTTGATTGCTTGATCTTAGTGGAACTGCACAAGAGGAGATCTTACTTCCTATCCGTTAAGGCGAATTTGGTTCAAATCTTCTTCTTGTGAGTTGTTTGAATTCCGCATCATGAGAGGTCAGTACTAGCCTTCTTTCACATGATTCTGTAGTGTGCTTTCATATGTTGTGCTACTTGTACGATAATGTTGCTTGATTTTAGTGAACTGCACAAATAGAGGTAAGACTTCCAATCTGTATGTGCACCGTAATATCCCATTGAGGTAAGATAAGGATATTTCACAACTGCTGGCCTGTATTTTGCCACTTTCATCAGAAAATTAAGTTTAGTACTGTACTTGTGCTCCCTAATTGACATGCCAAATCTTACATTGAAGGCGAAGCTTGCTGTTATTGAACCAAGTGATGAAGGGGAAGAACAAGCGGAAAAAAACAAAAATCAACTCCCGGTGCTGTAATGAAGCACTGGAACTGTGATGACACAAGTAATGATATAGTTTTGCATCTTAATTTATTGCTATGCCTGGAACGAGCAATTGTTTTGCCACTGATTTGATGCCACTCTTAATGTAATATGTGATTATCTCTACTTGTGCAAACAGGGATCTTCTTTGAAGATACGATATATTTTAGTGGAACTGCACAAGAAGATGTTGGAAACATTAAATTAATCGAGGAGTATATAGTAAGAATGGCCACCACCGTAGATAGCAACAGATGGTTCCGGAGAAGTGCTTCATCTGTATGCTCTACACAATAAGCCTCCTGACAAAGGTTGGTACTCGCCCACTGATTTCATCCATATGATTAAGCTTTGTCATCTCTATTGGTGTTGTGCTACTGTTTAGATACTGTCATGAAAAAGTGGTATTGTCCTTGAGAAGTGCTTCATCTGTGATGTTTTAAATATTTCCTTTCCTTTTTTTCGAGCAACCAGGGATACTAGCATTTAGTAGTCCTCTTGTCTTTGCACAACAGGATCATCTTCCTCTGAACAAGAATATGGAGTACGTGAAGTGACTAGTTCCGATTATGCCAGGATGAAGAAGCCCTGTCTATCTTCTCATCAGAAGGAGCAGTTGAAGGATTGTTACATTACTCCCCACAAGACCAAACTAACTTCAGCTCAGAAGGACTGGCAAATCTCCATTTTTTTGCTATGATGCGCGAGTACAATGTTGTTCTAGGATTCTTTTTGGTGTGTTCCATTTTCCTAAATGTGTGCTCTACATGGACCATGTATGTGCCTGTTGAAACTGTCAATTCATAGTATAGTTTGCTTTATACTAATCACTTTTTTGTATTTGTGCAAACAGGGGTGCTCAGCTTGATTTCAATGGGAAATGCACAAAATGTTCATGAATACATCGAATCATTCATTTCCACCACAAGAAAGGAGGTGCCGATAAGTTCAAGGCATTGCAACATATAAGGGCGAAATCATACAAGCTACGCGCGAATTTGGTTGATTTTGGTGGAACTGCACAAAAAGAATAGCTGGTTTATTTAGCATGAGGTGCCATGTCAATGTCCGAACTGATGGCAAACCCTGCCCATTCCACAATCGTAGGCATTTGATATTTTGGAATGGGACAACCTTGTCAAATTTTGCTCATTGATTTTAGCAAGACATGCGTTTGATATTTTCGAATGGGACGCCCTTTGCTGTCAGCAGCGTCGATCAATTTTTTCTTTATTCTTTAGTTGTGAAGTAAATATTGCCTCTGACATGTGAGCCGCTGAGATGCATAATCATCGATTGTTTTGAATGTTCTCTATGAATTGCCAGGCCTGTGTGTTTGATTGCAATGTACAGAAACGCTAAAAAGTTGCTCAAACTCTTTGTACTCCTTCTGTTCCTTTTTACTTCGCACATTGTGAAAGTGCATACTTTTTTGTATAAGATTGGTCAAAGTAGAGATACTTTGACTGCAGACAAAACTTGTATGCAGACTAGAAAGGACCGGAGGGAGTACATGTGAAACTGCTGCAAACGAGGTGATCACCCTGGGAATAATGCTAGTACGTATTGTTTTGCATGTTCATCCAATGCCAGTGATACAGGAATTCGAACTAATCGAAATAAATTCATTCATACATGGTCGGATTTCATATAAACATGCCGGATTGCATTACATTTCATACATTCTTCAACTAAAAAGGGGTGCGCTGGAGGTATAATTAATTAACCCAAGCTACCCACCTGTGTCCCGCTGAGCCGAACAGAAGCTTCAGTGACTTAACTGCAGGTGCAGTTGCATAACTGACATGTGGCCTGTTGGGCCCACGTGTCAGTCAGCCAACTGCACCAGCAGTTAAGTAGAAGCAGCGTTCTTCTCCAGCGCAGCTCTCCGACTCCACGTCGCCGCCAAGAAGCTAACCGGCCGTCAATGGTCAACCCGCCTAGTTTGGCTTCAACCGGAGGGTAGCAGCGGTGGCCTTACTTGGACCTGAGCGGCGGCGACCTACCGTGTTCTACTCTTCCTCGTTTTCTGTGTGGCGCGGCCTCGTTGGCAACGGGGCGGGGCCTCGGCGGAGCCGGCGATGTCCTCTGTCTCGTTGCCGAAGGGCGGCGCCTCAGCGGAGTGGTGGAAATCCTCCCCCATGTTGCCGGCAGGGTGGGGCCTCGGCTGAGCCGGCGATGTCCTCTGCCTCGTTGTTGGCGGGGCGGGGCCTCGGCGGAGCCGACAGTGTCCTCTGCCTCATTGTTGGCGCAGCGAGGCCTCGGCGGAGCAGGGCCTCATCGACGCCAGCGGAGCGGGGACTCGTCGGAGCCGGCATTGTCCTCTGCCTCGTCCTCGGTCTCGCCAAACAGCGCCTCGCCCGCTTCATCGCCCTCTTTGCTAGCCTTTTTGTAGGCGGCCGCAGCCTCCGCCACCCGCATGCGGTACCGCCAGCACTCGAGGCGGCCCTTGCGGGCGGAGCGGTACGAGTCGAGCAGCGCCTCCTGCTCCGCCCGCTCCGCGGCGATCTGCTCCTCCGCCTGCAGGTGCTCCTGGAGGAGATGGTGGTTGTAGGCGGCGTCGGCCTGCGCCTCCCGGAACTGCTCCTCACGCATCTACCTCACCCTGTCCATATATTGGGCACGAGCCTCGCCGATGGTCATGGTGCAATGCACCGGCGAGGATGGCGCGGAGGAGGGGGTTGGCGCCGGATCGTCAACTACCATGTTCTCCATTGGGACGTCGTCGTCCTCCGGCTGGCTGCCGGCCAGCCGGTCGGCAGCAATGGCTGCCATCTCCTTGTGGTCCGTCGTCCGCCCGTCCCGAAGAGTGCTGGAGCGCGAGGAAGCCATGGTGGGCAGTAGTGGTGTGGACAGGAGAAAGGGAACGAATGCGGATGACTGCGGCTATGGCCGGCGCAGCAGTTTATATAGCAATGGTGGGCGGGCGGAGGGACGGACGTGTGGCGCCGGAGTAGCTGCCTCGGCAACCGCGTGTCATTAATGTGGGCGGCAGATGGACGGACGGACAGCACTTGTGTCGTTTGAAGGCGGAGCAATCGCCTGCACCGGGAAGCGGGGCGGGCGGCACTGACTGTTTCGCGCGGAAAGTGCGCGCGGGCGAGGAGATGACTTTACTTGGAGAAGATGACAATGGGGACCCACTAGGTCCATAGCCTCACGTACGCAAGTGCCTCCTTATTTTATATATATATATATATAACTATAATTTATTTTGCTTCCTCCTGGTTTCCTGACATCACGGTCCCACACCATTGTCAACCTATGTAGTAGTCAATAAACGAGAGAATTGCACAAGAAGCGGCCGACAGCTGGGACCAAGCAGCTCGAACAGTATTTGTGTTTTGAGGTGTGAGCACTGCAGATTTTTTCGATGTTTAGCCCAGATATTAATTTTTCTCCTCTGAACAACAACGAAAACATCGCTGCAGGTATTAACTGGGCGGGCTGTGGCCCGTCTAGCCCAGGCCAGATATCCAGCCCAGATATAAATTTTTGTCAAGCTGAAAATGGCTAGCCCTGCTATACTTTTTTTAGGAATACCCAGGCAAGGTCAAGTTGTTATTCTCCGCCCCACTGGGTTGTAAATCTTTCCTAGGAGGGATGCATTAGGCTTAACAAGAAAATGGGCTTTAAGAAATAATAAATGGGATATAATTATAAAAACTAGGCAGTAACTATAAAAAAATGCACCAAACACGTGATTACTTTATAAAATATTATTTTTGGATATTGAAAATTTTAATTTCATTAATTGTTGCGAGCGCAATGTTTCGTTGGATTTTTATGTAATATAAATTTATATTAAAATTGTATTTAATCTGACTAGAAATTTCGGGATAAAAATATTTCGGATCCCATCAAAATGTGGGAAATTTTATTGAATTCTGTTTTGAACGGTTGGTTGAAATGGGATGTACTTTTAACAAACTGTAAATGGGCTGTAGTAAATTCCATTAGAATTCAAAAATGGGCTACACATTCTTACAAATCTCAAATGGGCTATAAGTTCTTTGCCACACACTTCTGGCCTTACTGAGTTGACGCGTCCCCTAAAAAAACAGAGTTGACGCGTATGCAAGGCTTTGTCAACTTATAGTCAACACACGGTTCTAGCAGCAGTGGCCGTTGGATGTCCATCCAACGGATGCCATGCTTCTTCTTCAATCTCGGATATTCTAGCTTCACCCGCCCAAAAAATGATTCCTCCCCCTGACATCTGGGGCGCACCGTTTCGGAAGCTGACCTATGGGCCTACTAAGTTGACGTACCAAGGGCTTTGTCAACTTAGTCAATATAAACGATTCTAGCTGCAGTGACCGTACGATGTCCATCCAACGGTCGTCGTGCTTCTTCAACCTCTGGTCTTCTTGCTCCAGCCGCCAAAAGCAGCGCCGGTCGTGCCGCCTGCTCCTGCCTCTCGTGGCCGGTTGTGCTGCCGCGGAGGCCTCACCGCCCCCTACTACTCCCACCGTTGGCCAGGCCATCCCTCCACTCACCCACACCCCCTGTTATTCTGCGGCGACGGCAGCGCAGCCGAACCAGTGAACCCTCGTACTCCTCTCCACGTGTGCATCCACTGTCGCGTCTTCCCCGGCTCCGCGTCGTCCCCTTCCTAGGCCTCGCCGTCGTCCACCGCCCTGGTGCTCTCGGCGCGGCATGGTCAACGTGGTCAAGGAACGACTTCCATCGGACGTGGACTGTACGTGGAGAGGCTGACAGCTGGGTCCACGGCAGCCGCAAGGAAGTGCCTCCTTTTTACGCGGAAAATAATTATTCCTCCACCTAACAGCGGGGACCCACCGGACGGGCCACCAGTATTTTGCGAAAAAAATCGTTTCCCCTGACTGCTGGGACCCACCGGACGGGCCACCGTATTTCGTGAAAAAAACGTTCCCCCCGCTGTCAGCTCGGACCCACCGGAAGTGCCTCCTTATTACGCACAAAAAAATGAATACTCCCCCGGCTAGCTGGGACCCACCTTGGTGGGAGGCTGACTTGTGGGCCTACTAAGTTGACGGGGACGAAGGGCTTTGTCAACTTAGTCAATATGAACGATTCTAGCTCCAGTGACCGTACGATGTCCATCCAACGGCCGTAGTGCTTCTTCAACCTCTGGTCTTCTTGCTCCAGCCGCCCAAAGCAGCGCCGGTCGTGCCGCATGCTCCTGCCTCCCGTGGCCGGCTGTGCTGCCGCAGAGGCCTCACCGCCCCCTACTATTCCCACCGCTGGTCAGGCCCTGCAGCGACGGCAGCCTCACACCACAGCCGAACCAGTGAACCCTCGTACTCCTCTCCGCGCGGGCTTCCACTGCCGCGTCTTCCCCGGCTCCGTGTCGTCCCCTTCCTAGGCCTCGCCGTCGTCCACCGCCGTGGTGCTCTCCGCGCGGCGTGGTCAACGTGGTCAAGGAATGACTTCCATCGGAAGAGTACTGTACGTGGAGAGGCTGACAGCTGGGTCCACGGCCACAGCCCAGGTTTTTTGTGATTTGCCAAGTAAGTCGCTTTGTCAGGCCTGTTGGGCTGCAAATATGTCAAGACGAGGAGAGCTTTCATTCGTCTGGCCGAGAAACTGGCCCATCAGTAATGAGAAATGGGTTGTACATTTTTTAAAAACATCAAACCGGCAATTAGTTTCAAATATCTTTTTTTAATTTCAAGATTTTAAATTACATTAATTTTATGCATGGAGAATTTGTTGGATTTTATATTGATATACATTTATTTTTTAAATCAGTTTGAATGTGAGTCAAAATTTCGGGATTAAAAACAGTTCGGACCACACCGAAATATGCAAAATTTCATATAATTTTTGACCGTGGCCACAATATGGGCTGTAATGCTAACAAAAAGAATATGGGCTCCAAAAAAATCTCAAGAATTAGCAAATGGGCTGTAAATTATTAGAAATAATGGCAGATGGGCTGTATGCTGTTTTCCACAGATTTGAGGCTTTCCTGAAAAAAGGTTGACGCACAAGCACTGACTGTTGGATGTCGATCCAATGGCCGTCGTGCTTCTTCAATCTCTGCTCTTCCTACTCCAGCCGCTCAAACAAGCGCCGGCGGGACTGCCTGCTCCCTCCTCCCCGCGGTCGGCTGTGCTGCCGCGCAGGCCTCACCGCCCCACCGTACTCCCATCGCTGGCCTAGCCATCCCTCTACTCACCCACACCTGTTGTTATTCTCCGGCAACGGCAGACGAACCAGTAAACCCTCGTACAGTCGTACTCCCCTCCGCGTGGGAAACAACTGCCGAGTCTTCCCTGCCTCTGTGTCGTCCCCTTCCTAGGCCTCGCTGTCGTCCACCGCCGTGGTGCTCTCGGCGTGGCATGGTCAATGTGGTCAACGACCAACTTCCATCGGAAGAGTACTGTGTGTGGGGACGCTGACAGGTGGGTCCACGGCCGCAGCAAGGAAGTGCCTCCTTATTACGCGCAAAATAATTATTCCTCCACCTGACAGCGGGGACCCACCGGACGGGCCACCGTATTTCACGAAAAAAACGTTTCCCCCCTGACTGCTGGGACCCACCAGCTACACCTTCGCACGCAAGGAAGTGCGTCCGGGCAAAAAAACAAATCGATTCGCCCCCCTGACTGCTGGGACCCACCAGCTACATCTTCGCACGCAAGGAAGTGCCTGACAGTCGGGACCCACCTGGTCAAAGCGTACGTAGCGTTGTCATTCTGGTCGCGAACGTGTACGTACATATATACTGGTGGATGTAGAGGCACGCACGTGTCGTAGTAGAGGCGCGTACGTGTCGTAGTAGAGGCGCGCACGTAGCATGTACACGTACGTACAGCGGCCAGGGTGCAAGAAAGAAAATACGGCCATGTATGTGTACATACGGGCGGGGTCTCGAACGCCTACTCGCGCATACGTACGGCCAGGGCTCCTGTACATGGCTGGGTCGGAACGGAGAAACAGCGTCCTCGTCGTGTTCATGGGGAGGCAACGGAATGCGTCGTGTTCATGGGGAGGCAACGGAATGCGTCGTGTTCATCGGGAGGCAACGGAACGCGTGGGAGCCAACCGGCTGGGTTGGAACGGAATGCGTGGTCGTGTTCATCGGGAGGGCTTGGACGGAACAGGCGATAGAAACGAGGCCTGGCGTACCGCACAACGAAGGAAACGGACCTCCTACGTTCGGAACGGGGTCCTGTTGATCGGGAAGGGTCTGGCATACCGCAAAACGGAAGAAACGGACCTCCTACGGTCGAAACGGGGGTCCTGTTGATCGGGAAGGGTGTGGCGTACTGCAAAACGGACGAAACGGACCTCCTACGGTCGAAACGGGGGTCCTGTTGATCGGGAGGGGTGTGGCGTA
>NC_057802.1:402287970-402306137 GCF_018294505.1 Triticum aestivum | reverse complement strand
CTACTGTTCATCCAGCCCTCCACACCACGGGGTCCTGTTCAACCACCCCTCCACGGGCACCCCTCCACCGTCTACTGTTCATCCAGCCCTCCACCACACCACGGGGTCCTGTTCATCCAGAGGCAACGCCACCGCTCACTGTTCATCCAAACCCCCCCGCAACGCTCACTGTTCATCCCAAAGGCAGCATCAATCGGCTTCAGTTAGCAGCAGTAGCGAAGGAATCGCTCGATCGGGTTCAGTTAACAGCCATCGATCGATCGCTCGGGTTTAGTAACGCGTAGCCTGCAGTGCAATCGTACGGGTTCAGTTAGAGCCCAACGCCTCGCTCGGGTTCAGTTAGAGCCAACGCCTCGCACACACGCGCGTACGTGTACGAGAGAAACGTGCATCGCTCGGCCCCCGACCTCCCACCGTAACCGGGAACTCCCCGAAATTTTCCTTGCCCTCGCTTCTACCATGGTTTTTTCCGTCATGGACAGCCCAAAGAATATCATGCAGCTGCGTCTCCGGCCCGCCCAGGATGAAAAGCCCATTTTCTGTCATGATTTTTTGTCATGGAAGTAGGAGCCCACCACATCTATGATGATACCGGGTTTTGTCACAATTATCGTCATAGAAGTGTCATATGTATGACAGAAAAAAAATTTGTTCGGCTCAAAATGTCACGGATGTGTCTTTTTTTTGTAGTGGCTTGTGCGTCTGCTCGGGCCGTTGGCGAGAAAAAACCTGTCCGAAAAGCTTTGCTTACGAGGGCCCGAGCTGCGGCGTGTGATGTCGCTTGAAGCTACGTCGGTATTTCCCAAAAGAGGAAGGGATGATGCAGCACAACGGCGGTAGGTATTTCCCTCAGAAATGAAACCAAGGTTATTGAACCAGCAGGAGAACCAAGGAACACAACGTAAATAGCCCCTGCACACAAATAACAACACCTCGCAAACCGACGTGTTAAAGGGGTTGTCAATCCCTTTCGGGTAACGGCGCCAGAAACGGTGCATGGACGGGAGAAAGTTGTAATAGATTGAATAAATAGATCGCAAATAAAATAAAGTGCAGCAAAGTATTTTTGTATTTTTGGTTTAACAGATCTGAAAATAAATGCAAAGGAAAAGTAGATCGCAAAGGCAAATATAAGAGAAAGAGACCCGGGGGCCGTAGGTTTCACTAGTGGCTTCTCTTGAGAAAAATAGCAAATGGTGGGTAAACAAAGTACTGTTGGGCAATTGATAGAACTTCAAATAATCATGACGATATCCAGGCAATGATCATTATATAGGCATCACGTCCAAGATTAGTAGACCGACTCCTGCCTGCATCTACTACTATTACTCCACACATCGACCGCTATCCAGCATGCATCTAGTGTATTAAGTTCATGGAGAAACGGAGTAATGCAATAAGAACGATGACATGATGTAGACAAGATCTATCTATGTAGAGATAGACCCCATCGTTTTATCCTTACTAGCAACGATACATATGTGTCGGTTCCCCTTCTGTCATTGGGATCAAGCACCGTAAGATCGAACCCACTACAAAGCACCTCTTCCCATTGCAAGATAAATAGATCAAGTTGGCCAAACAAAACCCAAATATCGGAGAAGAAATACGAGGCTATAAGAGATCATGCATAAAATAGATCAAAGAAACTCAAATACTTTCATGGATATAAAAAGATATAACTGATCATAAACTCAAAGTTCATCAGATCCCAACAAACACACCACAAAAAGAGTTACATCATATGGATCTCCAAGAGACCATTGTATTGAGAATTCACTGAGAGAGAGAAAGCCATCTAGCTACTAAGTACAGACCCGAAGGTCTACAAAGAACTACTCACGCATCATCGGAGAGGCACCAATGGAGGTGGTGAACCCCATCCGAGATGGTGTCTAGATTGGATTCGGTGGTTCTGGATTCTGTGGCGGCTGGATCAATATTTCGTCGACTCCCCTAGGGTTTTGGGAATATTGGGGTATTTATAGAGCAAAGAGGCGGTCCGGGGGGCACTCGAGGTGGGCACAACCCACCAGGGCGTGCCTGGGCCTCCTGTCGCGCCCTGGTGGGTTGTGCTCTCCTCGGAGCACCCCCCCCCAGGCGCAGCCAGGGCCCATTATGTGTCTTCTGGTCCAAAAAAACTCTCCGTAAAGTTTCGTTGCATTTGGGCTCTGTCTAATATTGATTTCCTGCTATGTAAAAAACATGCAGAAAACAGCAACTGACACTTAGCACTATGTCAATAGGTTAGTACCAAAAATGATATAAAATGACTATAAAATGATTATAAAACATCCATGATTGATAATATAACAGCATGGAATAATAAAAAATTATAGATACGTTGGAGACGTATCAGCATCCCCAAGCTTAACTCCTACTCGTCCTCGAGTAGGTAAGTGATAAAAACAGAATTTTTGATGTGGAATGCTGCCTAACATGTCATATCATATTCTTTTCTTTATAGAATGGACATTTGGACTTTTATGTGATTCAAAGCAATAGTATAGTTTTGACATGATAATGTAGATACTCAAGCATATCAACAAGCAACCATGTCTTTCAAAATATCAACGCTAAAATAAGTTATCCCTAGCCCATCATGCTCAACCATTGATCCATTCATGAAACACACTCGCATATTAGCTACACCCAATACTCAAGTACGATCATATTGCCTCTTAGTTGGTGCTTTTATAAGAGAAGATGGAGACTCAAATTCAAAAATAAAAATTGCATAAAGTAAAAGAAAGGCCCTTCACAGAGAGAAGTAGGGATTTGTAGAGGTGCCAGAGCTCAAAGCGAAAAACTTAGAGATAAAAACATTCTGGATACTCAATTCATATTCATATTCAGAAAGCGAAACTCAACAATACCTTCGTGAGATCTGTTAGTATAAGAAAGCTAACCACTACTATATGTACTGTATCAAACCAATTCATATTCTGTTCTTGCATTATGTCTACCGTATTCCAACTTTTCTATGGCAAAAACTCATCAAAGAAAACCATAGAGCTGTCAAAATAAGCACACAACACAAAACAAAACAGAATCTGTCAAAACAGAACAGTCTGTAGCAATCTGACTATTTTGAATACTTCTGTAACTCAAAAAATTCTAAAAAATTAGGAAGACCAGGGTAATTTGTATATTAATCTTCTGCAAAAAGGATTGGCATTTTATCACGCTCTGGTGATTTTTAACAATTGTTTTCGTGAGCGCATAAGTTTCTGTTTTTCAGCAATATCAAACAACTATCACCCAAGAAGATCCTAAAGGCTTTACTTGGCACACACACTAATTAAAACACAAAAAATACCATCATAATAGTAGCATAATTGTGCAAACACACAAGAAAAGAAAGCAAAAAAAAAATTCATTAGGTTGCCTCCCAACAAGCGCTATAGTTTTACGCCCTTAGCTAGGCATAAAGCAAGGATCTAAGTATTGCCATCTTTGGTTCGAGATCCATAAGATGCCCTCATGATTGATTCATATGGTGGCCTAGTTCTTGTTCTAGGTAAGTGTTCCATACCCTTCCTCAAAGGAAATTGGAACTTAATATTGCCTTCTTTCATATCAATCACGGCACCGATAGTGCGTAAAAACGGTCTACCAAGAATAATAGGACAAGACGGATTGCAATCAATATCAAGAACAATAAAATCTATGGGCACATAATTCCTATTTGCAAGAATAAGAACATCATTAATTCTTCCCATAGGCTTTTTAATAGTAGAATCCGCCAAGTGCAAATTCAAAGAACATGATTCAATATCGGTAAGACCAAGCACATCACATAAAGATTTCGGAATTGTAGAAACACTAGCACCCAAGTCACACAAAGGAAAACACTCATAATTTTTAATCTTGACTTTGATAGTAGGTTCCTATTCATCATGCAATTTTCTAGGAATTGAAACATCTAATTCCATTTTTTCTTCAAAAGCTTTCATCATAGCATCAACAAAATGTTTAGTAAAAGCTTTATTTTGTTCATAGGCATGAGGTGAATTTAACATGGATTGCAACAAAGAAATACAATCAATCAAAGAGCAACTATCATAATTAAAGTCTTTGTAATCCAAAAGACTGGGCACATCACTAGTTAAAGTTTTGACCTCTCGAAACCCACTTTTATCAATTTTCTCAACAAGATTTCCACCCTCCAAAATATCGGGACGCCTTCTAGCTAAAGTTGACTCTTCTCCAGTCCCTTTATCATCAGTCTTAACTTTACTAAATAAGGAATCAATAGAAGAAACACCAATCATTTTAAAATCTTCATCACTTTTACGAAAGTAATCACTAGAAAACGCTTTTTTCTAAAAATTCTCTTTTAGCTCCAAGCATAGCGGTTCTTTTCTTACTTTCATCCATAGAAACATAAAGAGCTTTAATTGATTCATCAACCTTAGGCACAAAAATTTTCATCTTGAGATTTTCCACATCATGAGAAATTCTATCAACACTTCTAGACAAATCATCAATCTTATTCAACTTTTCCTCCATGGTAGTGTTGAAAACATTTTGCATATTGATAAATTCTTTAATATTATTCTCAAGATCAGAGGTGTTCCTATTATTATTGTAAGATTTATTTCCATAGGAATTACTAGGAAAAGGCCTAGGATTAAAATTACCTCTATAAGCATTATTATTGAAATTATTTTGAGAGATAAAATTCACATCTATGGCATCACTATTTTGCTCAATCAAAGTAGACAAAGGCATATCATTAAAATCAATAGGAGCACTTTTACTAGCAACCAATTTCATAAGAGCATTAACTTTTTCACTCAAAGAAGAAATTTCTTCAACCGAATTAACTTTTTACTAGTAGGAGCTTTTTCGGTATGCCATTGCGAATAATTTGCCATAATATTATCAAGCAATTTGGTGGCTTCACCCAAAGTAATTTCCATAAAAGTACCACCCGCGGCGGAATCTAAAAGATTACGAGAAACAAAATTCAACCCCGCATAAAAATTTTGTATGATCATCCAAAGATTTAACCCATGAGTTGGGCAATTCCTTAGCATCATTTTCATCCTTTCCCAAGATTGTGCAACATGCTCATGTTCAAGTTGCTGGAAATTCATGATTTGAGTTCTGCTCGGGCCGTTGGCCAGAAAAAATTTCGTTCGGCTCAAAATGTCACGGATGTGTCTTTTTTTTGTAGTGGCTTGTGCGTCTGCTCGGGCCGTTGGCCAGAAAAAACCTGTCCGAAAAGCTTTGCTTACGAGGGCCCGAGCTGCGCCATGTGATGTCGCTTGAAGCTACGTCGGTATTTCCCAAAAGAGGAAGGGATGATGCAGCACAGCGGCGGTAGGTATTTCCCTCAGAAATGAAACCAAGGTTATTGAACCAGTAGGAGAACCAAGCAACACAACGTAAACAGCCCCTGCACACAAATAACAACACCTCGCAAACCGACGTGTTAAAGGGGTTGCCAATCCCTTTCGGGTAACGGCGCCAGAAACGGTGCATGGACGGGAGAAAGTTGTAATAGATTAAATAAATAGATCGCAAATAAAATAAAGTGCAGCAAAGTATTTTTGTATTTTTGGTTTAACAGATCTGAAAATAAATGCAAAGGAAAAGTAGATCGCAAAGGCAAATATAAGAGAAAGAGACCCGGGGGCCGTAGGTTTCACTAGTGGCTTCTCTTGAGAAAAATAGCAAATGGTGGGTAAACAAAGTACTGTTGGGCAATTGATAGAACTTCAAATAATCATGACGATATCCAGGCAATGATCATTATATAGGCATCACGTCCAAGATTAGTAGACCGACTCCTGCCTGCATCTACTACTATTACTCCACACATCGACCGCTATCCAGCATGCATCTAGTGTATTAAGTTCATGGAGAAACGGAGTAATGCAATAAGAACGATGACATGATGTAGACAAGATCTATCTATGTAGAGATAGACCCCATCGTTTTATCCTTAGTAGCAACGATGCATACGTGTCGGTTCCCATTCTGTCACCGGGATCAAGCACCGTAAGATCGAACCCAGTACAAAGCACCTCTTCCCATTGCAAGATAAATAGATCAAGTTGGCCAAAAAAACCAAATATCGGAGAAAAAATACGAGGCTATAAGAGATCATGCATAAAAGAGATCAAAGAAACTCAAATACTTTCATGGATATAAAAAGACATAACTGATCATAAACTCAAAGTTCATCAGATCCCAACAAACACACCGCAAAAAGAGTTACATCGTATGGATCTCCAAGAGACCATTGTATTGAGAATTCAGCGAGAGAGAGAAAGCCATCTAGCTACTAACTACAGACCCGAAGGTCTACAAAGAACTACTCACGCATCATCGGAGAGGCACCAATGGAGGTGGTGAACCCCATCCGAGATGGTGTCTAGATTGGATCCGGTGGTTCTGGACTCTGCGGCGGCTGGATCAATATTTCGTCGACTCCCCTAGGGTTTTGGGAATATTGGGGTATTTATAGAGCAAAGAGGCGGTCCGGGGGGCACCCGAGGTGGGCACAACCCACCAGGGCGCCTGGGCCTCCTGGCACACCCTGGTGGGTTGTGCTCTCCTCGGAGCACCCCTAGGCGCAGCCAGGGCCCATTATGTGTCTTCTGGTCCCAAAAAATCTCCGTAAAGTTTTGTTGCATTTGGACTCCGTCTGATATTGATTTCCTGCGGTGTAAATAACATGCAGAAAACAGATACTGGCACTTGGCACTAAGTCAATAGGTTAGTACCAAAAAATGATATAAAATGACTATAAAATGATTATAAAACATCTAGGATTGATAATATAACAGCATGGAACAATAAAAAATTATAGATACTAGACGTATCAGCGTGATGGCCGCCCAGACCAGCATGTATTTCAGCCAAGAGTTGCCTCCCCTCCTCCTCGGAGATGCATCTTTGGAGAACTCCAGTAGTGCTTTTCTTTTACAGTTCACCTTCGTGAACTTTATAGGCTTTAGAACGTTGAACTATGCGATGGGCCTCATTTTGATCATCAGGAAGCTCCTGCCTATTAAGGTAGGCCAGGAAGGGTTCGTTCCATGGAGCAATAATGGCCATGATTTCATGAGCAGAGGGTGTTATTTCGGTATCCGAACCTTCGATGATATATGTATTGTGTTCGGCTGCTGGGGTTGGGATCAGGCCGGACTGGCGTCTCCGCTCTCGTCATGCCATACCACGGATGGCTTGAAGAGCCTTTCCACAAAGGTATTAGGTGGGACGGGGTCGTGCTTGGCGCCCATTCGAGCAAGGATGTCCGCTGCTTGGTTACTATCTCGAGCGACGTGATGAAACTCAAGCCCCTCGAACCGAGCCGATATTTTTAATACCGCGTTTTGATGCCGCCATTTTTGGATATTTTTCATCGAACTCTCCATTTACCTGAGATATTGCGAGGTTTGAGTCACCGTGCACCTCTAGGCGTTGTATGCCCATGGAAACAGCCATGCGGAGACCATGTAGAAGTGCCTCGTATTCGGCTGCGTTATTGGACTCCATATACATGATGTGTAGCACATAGCGGACTGTGTCCCCTGTAGGGGATGTCAAGATGACGCCAGCCCCCAGTCCGGCTAGCATTTTGGAGCCGTTGAAGTACATGATCCAGTTGGAGTATGAACTGTACTCTTTGGGGAGCTCGGCTTCCGTCCACTCGGCGACGAAGTCGGCCAGCACCTGAGATTTAATAGCTCTGCGCGGCTTGTATGTTATTTCAAACGGTAAGAGCTCAATGGCCCATTTAGCTATGCGGCTGGTGGTGTCCCTGTTGTTTATAATGTTGTTAAGTCGTACTTCGGATGCCACCGATCGAGCACTCTTGAAAATAGTGTCAGAGTTTTCAGGATGCCATAAAGACCACATAAGCTATCTTTTGGTAGTGAGGGTATCGGGATTTGCATGGTGTAAGGACCGCCGATACGTAGTACACTGGCTTTTGGATGAGGAATTTATGTCCCTCTTCCCCTCGTTCGACGACGAGTACAACGCTCACACTACAAAAAAATACACTTTTGTGATGATACGTGTTTGTCAAAGTAGGTCACGTTTTCTATCATGCATGTACATCCATGACAAATTTATGACAGAATCAAGATAGTCATACCTGTGCTGTCGTAGAAGTGTTCCATGACATTACCAAAATTATCATCATGGAAGTGTCCACTTCCATGACGATAAATCGCGCGTCACAGAAGTGCTTTCGTCAAGGGTGACCGACACGTGGCATCCACCGTAACGGAACGCCGTTAAGCTATCGGGTCCGGTTTTGGATCCGATAACCCGTTAACAGCCCGGACCAATGGGGATTTTCCACGTGTAAAATTCTGATTGGCTGACGAAAACACGTGTCAGCTCCCCGTTGGCACAGGTGTCACTCATCCAATGGGCGAGATGCGCCTATGATATGTTGACACGTGGACCGGCCCAAAAGTGGCCCATAAAGTTTAAATGGGCCGGCCCAACTAAAGGCCCACAAGATTTTGCGGTCCATAATGGGCCGGCCCAGCAAAAGTCCCACGAGATTTTGCGTATCATAATGGGCCGGCCCAGCTAAAGGCCCACGAGATTTTGCGGGTCATAATGGGCTGGCCCAGCTAAAGGCCCGCGAGATTTTGCGGACCATAATGGGCCGGCCTAGCTAAAGGCCCACAAGATTTTGCGGACCATAATGGGCCGGCCCAGCCAAAGGCCCATGAGATTTCGCCGACCATAATGGGCTGGCCCAGCAGAAGGCCCAAAAGATTTTGATGACACTAGTAGGCCGGCCCATTAACTGGCTGCCATGTTTTGGGCCAAATGCTGGCCCATATTTGATCTGGTCCATTAACAAGCTGCCACGTTCCAGGCCTAATAAAGGCCCATAAGTGATCCGGCCCGTTAAAATCCTACCACTTGTGGGCCAAATTACGGCCCAGATCAGGTCCGGCCCTTTGAGAGGCTTTGGGCTAAATTATGGCCCATATCAGATTCGGCCCGTCAACTGGACGCTATCCTTTTGGGCCCAGTTGATAAAGGCCCATTTAGTAATTTGGCCTGGTATTAGTTTCGGCCTGTTAAAGGCTCGTTTAACATTTCGGCCCTATATATATTTCGGCATGTTAAAAGCCCGTCATATAGTTGCGCCTAACTACGGCCCCGTTTGCATCCGGCCTGCTCACAGACGATAATCTGATTGGGCCAAACAAGGACCAAGAAAATTTTGGCCTGTTATAAGCCCATGATTTGATTGGCACAATCATGGGCCGGGGTCTATTTCGGCCTGTTGCCGGCCCGTGAGCTGTTCGGCATGTTTCAGGCCCAACCTACTTTTCAGCCTCCTAAAAGCCCATTGAGTTTTCTTGGGAAAATAGGGCCGGCGGTTTACTTGGCCTATTAAAGGCCCGAATCTACTAGTGGGCCAGTTTACATTTAGGCCTGTTAATGGACCAAGATGATGGGGCCCATGATGCGGATCATACATGGTGATTTGCATGACGGCCCGATTATGTGCCGTAATTTTACGATTTGGCCGGTTTACTGCGAAGATAGGATATATATACAGTAAAATAACTGCAGCATCGTGAATAAGAAAAAAAAAACCTAGACTATACAATAAAGAAATTACGGCATATTACATCCACTGGGCATCAAAGTTCGCCACTATGATAATAAAGCACAAGCAGACAACAGATTACATACACTGGGCATCAAAGATCGCCACCAGTGCAATTAAACACGCCGACAAAATAATATACAAAACTGACAGTACTTCAATAGAGTTCAAGAAAGGTTAGCTCTGCTCGGGAGCTGCAGTGCAAGCAGCTGAGCAAGCTGGTGAGACTGCACTTGTTTGACACTTACATCCTCCTCACTCTGAAAGATAAATGAGCAGACAGATGACAGGTTTTGCACATTTAAGTATCAGTGCTGACAATTCATCACATTTCTTACTGACGAATAAAGTGACACGGTTTAAAATAGCATTAACACAATATGGTATTGTTCAGGTCAAGACATGGCAGGAAATGACATTGTGAAGGAGTTGGCAGCTTCACGACACCACTGGATTACACATCAAGAACTCATAAGTATTAATGGTTAGTGTGCTATCAATTTATCCCATTTCAGATTGGCAAAATAAGATCACTTGCTCTGTATAGTTTAATTTACATGGTATGAAGAAGGAACTTGGTTGTACAACTGAAAACTTAAATTGAGAAGGACAAACTTTTGTTTATGAACTACTCCAAATATACATAATAAACTTTAAACATGCAATTTGATACAAAGACCAAAAATAAACAGCTGTTGCAGTCATGCCTAACCAAATATACACAACAAAGTTTGAAGGCTTGAGAAGGACAAACTTACATTATTGGTGAAGGCAGGCTCTATAAAGCCCTTGTCCATGCTGATGGGGGGGCAATTCAAGAAGTTTACCACAAAATCTTCTTCATAAGCATTGCCTTTATTCTACATTTTGTTAAGAGTAAATATAGATGTGACAATATAAGAAAAAATGGAGAATATTTAAGATAATATGAAGAGTGATGGTACATAACCAAGTAGCTATAAATGTAATTACATCGATACAGGCAAAAGGTACAGCCAAGAGCAATGCAGAGCTAAACTTCTTCAGTACCATCGGTGTTATCCAACCTTATGGTAAGAGTAAATATAAATCTTATGTGTAGAAAATGGAGGCAAAGGAAAATAAGCTGCAGGGTGATGGTACATGAACAACTACCTATCAATATAAGTACACTGATAAAGGACAGCAGGTACTTACAAGAACAATGCAGAGCTAAAAAAAATCATTGGCATTGGATATATTCTACACTAATGTAACCATTCATACAGATCAGATAATTTGGAGCGAACAATTGATAAGCAAGCTATCATGCATACTGCTGTCACATAATGAACCAGGTATGTATGCAAGTACAGTGATACAGACAACAGGTACTAACAAGAGCAAAGCAGCGGGCAGCATATTTGCGATATCCTGTCGTTCTTTTCAAACCGGAAATCTTTTTCGAGCAGATTTCCTGCAAAAAAGATCCGTAAGGTACATGCGGAAAAGTAGAAGTTCAAATTGTCATGCAATATCATAGACAGTACCTCATCCTTGGAACGAGACCAGTGCATAACAAGGTTTTTCCATTCAATGTCTTCTAAATTTAGCACAGAAGACTTCACCAGAAATTCGTTTATAGACTTGCCATCAAAGTGTGATTTCCTCAGGTAACACCAATACTGCTGCAATGCTTCCTTGAAAAGCGCAAGCAATCTTTGCTCATCATGACTATCCAGATTGACCCTCACCTACTTACAACAATGTAATGTGAATCATTGATGTGTTCAATCAGCAGAAAACAGAAAAATAATCACCACGAATAATAGCACTTACACGTAAGTGGGACAGGAAGATGTGAAAATGGTGTTTGTCTTCACTATAATCTTCCCATGATGGGAATATATGGACGTAGTCCCTAACAACATTGAAAGCACTGTCTTTTAAACTGGGAAGAACTGGAATAGGGTTCCAATCTACAGGAATTGGCCGTCTCTGCAGTTGGGATAGATCTTCGGCCGGTGGACTTGCTGTACTTTTTGCTGGAGTGGGATTTTTCTGTGGTACGGCTGGTGCTATGGCAACTGAAATCAGCATACCTTTTGCTGGAGTGTAGGTCGTGTGTGGTGCGGCTAGTGGTGTGGCCAGTGAAGTATGGGTACAGTCTGCTGGAGTCGGTCCTACGTTTTGTGTCATTGGTTGTACTGTTGGGGAACGTAGTAATTTCAAAAATTTCCTACGCACACGCAAGATCATGGTGATGCATAGCAACGAGAGGGGAGAGTGTTGTCCACGTACCCTCATAGACGAACAGCGGAAGCGTTATCACAACGCGGTTGATGTAGTCGTACGTCTTCACGATCCGACCGATCAAGTACCGAACGTACGGCACGTCCGAGTTCTACACATGTTCAGCTCGATGACGTCCCTCGAACTCCGATCCAGCCGAGTGTTGAGGGAGAGTTTCGTCAGCACGACGGCGTGGTGACGATGATGATGTTCCACCGATGCAGGGCTTCGCCTAAGCTCCGCAACGGTATTATCGAGGTGTAATATGGTGGAGGGGGGCACCGCACACGGCTAAGAGATCTCAAGGATCAATTTTTGTGTCTATGGGGTGCCCCCCTGCCCCCGTATATAAAGGAGCAAGGGGGGAGGCGGCCGGCCTAGGAGGAGGGCGCGCCAAGGGGGGAATCCTACTCCCACCGGGAGTAGGACTCCTCCTTTCCTTGTGGGAGTAGGAGAAGGGAAGGGGGAAGGAGAAAGAAGGAAGGGTGCGCTCCCCTTCCCTAGTCCAATTCGGACCAGACCATGGGGAGGGGTGCGGCCACCTTTTGAGGCCTTTCTCTCCTTTCCCGTATGGCCCATTAAGGCCCAATACGAATTCCCGTAACTCTCCGGTACTCCGAAAAATACCCGAATCACTCGGAACCTTTCCGAAGTCCGAATATAGTCGTCCAATATATCGTTTTTACGTCTCGACCATTTCGAGACTCCTCGTCATATCCCCGATCTCATCCGGGACTCCGAACTCCTTTGGTACATCAAAACTCAATAAAACTGTCATCGTAACGTTAAGCGTGCGGACCCTACGGGTTCGAGAACTATGTAGACATGACCGAGACACGTCTCCGGTCAATAACCAATAGCGGGACCTGGATGCCCATATTGGCTCCCACATATTCTACGAAGATCTTTATCGGTCAGACCGCATAACAACATACGTTATTCCCTTTGTCACCGGTATGTTACTTGCCTGAGATTTGATCGTCGGTATCTCGATACCTAGTTCAATCTCGTTACCAGCAAGTCTCTTTACTCGTTCCGTAACACATCATCTCGCAACTAACTCATTAGTCACAATGCTTGCAAGGCTTATAGTGATGTGCATTACCGAGTGGGCCCAGAGATACCTCTTCGACAATTTGGAGTGACAAATCCTAATCTCGAAATACGCCAACCCAACAAGTACCTTTGGAGACACCTGTAGAGCACCTTTATAATCACCCATTTACGTTGTGACGTTTGGTAGCACACAAAGTGTTCCTCCGATAAACGGGAGTTGCATAATCTCATAGTCATAGGAACATGTATAAGTCATGAAGAAAGCAATAGCAACATACTAAACGATCGAGTGCTAAGCTAACGGAATGGGTCAAGTCAATCACGTCATTCTCCTAATGAGGTGATCCCGTTAATCAAATGACAACTCATGTCTATGGCTAGGAAACATAACCATCTTTGATTAACGAGCTAGTCAAGTAGAGGCATACTAGTGACACTCTGTTTGTCTATGTATTCACACATGTATTATGTTTCCGGTTAATACAATTCTAGCATGAATAATAAACATTTATCATGATATAAGGAAATAAATAATAACTTTATTATTGCCTCTAGGGCATATTTCCTTCATGTACAACCAATATAAGTGGGGTGTTGTCTGATTTCTCCGGCACAACCACGTTTTTCAAGGACTTTGCTGGTGCTCCTTCAGGTTCGGCAATCACCCTCTTCCTTTTTTATGTCTGATGCACAAGAACAACATTTGAGTGGAAAAACATGGTATGATGACAGATGGAATATGTATTGATAATGGATGGGCATGGCATCTCGACATATATGATGAGTAAACTAAGCGGATGGTGGTGCAACAAAGTAGAAGAAATGCAAGACAACATATGCAAGATACGCGCAATCAATAAAACCTTGCCAAATTAGAACAGACACCTTGATGGGTGAATAGGACAGGCCATCTGCCTTTGACTCCTCGAGGTTAGAATAGTCATTAGGATCATATTCTGAACAAGAATCAACAGGTGGGGAGCGTATGAGTTTCATTGCATCCAGAATGGCACTCAATGCCTTGGTGCCAATTTTGTAAGTCATTGCGGTGTTTAGCTTCAAGAGTGGACTGCTGCTAGTGCGACACAAAGCAGCTACACAGATCATAGTGTAGATATAATGGGAAAACCATAAGCATCAGAGTAAAATCAGCAAAGTGGAACTTGCTGGAATATATGTGCTAGTATTGCCGGTACGGCTAGAAAGGCTTCGGATACCAGCTCTCTTCAACTGAAGGTGCGATACTGTTAATATCAGTGTAACTCTCAAAGGCGACACAGCTCCCCGCATTCCCTTGCTATTCTTATAGGATTCAAGTGGGCAGGCCACTACAAATCCTATTCCCATGTTTACAAAATCCTACGAATCAAAGAGGCCCGAAGAGTTCAAAGTGTCCATACCAACCGACCGTATAGACCTCTACACTGCAAATGTCCCTGCTCATCTTCACTACAAGGAACATACTGTACTACTATCATACTCCCTCCGTTCCAAAATATAAGTCTTGGTAGAGATTTCCACTATGGATCACATACAGATGTATCCAGATACATTTTAGAGTGTAGATTCACTCACTTTGCTCCATATGTAGTCCATGGTGGAATCTATACAAAGACTTGTATTTAGGAACAGAGAGAGTACTTATTAAAGAAGAACGGAAGAGGAACATGCTAAAGAAGAGCAAGCAGATTTTGGATAATAAAATGTTCGTTGCGCAGTGCCCACACATGATGAACCAGAGCGCATTAAGAAAGAAACTCCCTGCTGTCTCTCTAGATGTGGTGGACGTGCTTTTTCGAAAGTAAAGTAGGAACATTAGCTGACCAATTAAATGTTATATGTTTTAGTAATATCAGCATCATATCAGATTCATACTTGAGCAACAAGTTTGGAATTATGAGTGGCACGTTGTTTAGCTTGATGGATTCAGGAGCAGTGCTAAGCAGGTACAATGATGGTACTGAATATAAAGGCATGTCTGCATGCAAGTCACGTGACTTTTGTCATTTGGGTCAGTCGACCATTTCAGGTGGTTGGATGAAGATCCTACGTCTCCTAACCCTTCTTCTTCCTCGTCTCTGATTCTTCCCATACAGAACACCGCACGGGCCGCCGGCCGGACCACCGGCCCCCACCGCCTGTGTTCCTCCACCACCCCCGCCCCCACCCGCGTCGAGTTTTCTTCATTCGGCGAGGACCCACCACCCCCCCACACACACACAACCAAAGCCCCCACCCGAGCCCCTTCGTTCGCACCGGCGAACTCCGGCGAGCTCTGAAAAATCGACTGACCCAATTTTGAAATTTAGTCTACTGTCATTTAACTAGTGTGGAATATAAAAGGCGAAAACCATAAGCATTGGGAGTATAGTGTTGAGCGTGCCATGGCGGATCTGAAGGTGCAAACCGGACAAAGGCAACTTCGCAACCAATGTTTGCTTTCAACTAGCAAGTAAGTGATGGACAAGAAATCAGAGTAAAGCAGTGGCGATCTATTTTCTTGCTATGATAAATAAGTTGAGCATATACGAAAGAGTACCGCCTCTGCTGCGGCGCCGTGTATGCATCTGCTGAGAATTTGACGGTGCTGCGGTAGCAATGGCTGTCGGCGGCGTGGAAGCAGATCTAGGACGGTAGACGGTGGCGGCGGGGCGCGGTGGACGAGACGGTCGTAGGAGCGGCGCTGGCAAGGTGGACGACGGCGGGGATGAAGCGAGAGGACGGGATCCAAGGATCCCGGTCTGAAGCCGTGGATGAGAGAGGTCGATCTCTTGTAATGGACGGCGGCGTCGGGGTATCAACTCCGGCATGGTGGAGGAGGATGGCGGTGGATGGGGTGGCGGGCGGAGGAGGCTGGGGTGGAGAGGGTGTTTTGGCGCCCACGGAGTACGAATGGGGAAATGGAGGTGGAGAGGAAGGGGGGAACCATCTCTTCAGGGCGCGCTTGTCTCAAATGCGAGGAAATTTACAAACTTAGCCCCCGTTTCAAATTTCCTACATCACAGCAATATTAGTCGGTTGGGGATAGGACGGTAATCTCGCATACACCGAATATTTGCCAACAAGAGTTTGTTTTTGGCGCCCACCGCGTATGAATCAGGGAGGGAGTCGATTTCGGCCGAGGACACACTGTGTTTTGGCGCCCACCGTGTATGAATCCGGGTGAGAGGCGGTTATGTCACGTTTGAGTGAAATTACAAACCTACCCCTATCGAAACCTATAGAAATCGAGCAGATAGGCTTTGCGTGGCAGGGATAGGCAGTAGTAATTTCCATCTCGCAGGTTTTGGCTTCGGGCGGTTACTGCGACTTTCCCCGCTTCGTTCAAATTTTGCAGAGTGCACGTTTACCGTGCCAACTCAATTTGAATCCCGTTTGTATTCTATTTTTTTCAGGCGGGATCCATTTTCGATTGGAATAAAATTCTATATACATTATTTTTTATATATACTTTCAAAAGCACAACACCCTTTATACATAAATTTGGTTTACAAATGGCATGATCTCAGATTCATAAGGTTGTATCCATCAATTTGGATTTTCAAATATTTGAAACCACTTTATGTTGAAATCCAATGTATGCATTCCTCGCTAACTGTCTCCAATTAATGTGTGTTTCATGCGGGGTTTTTTTTACTTCTCAAATATGTATAATGTGTTTCACACACGCAACATATAGTGTAATCCCGTTTAGACATTAATTGCATATAAACCATGCATTGTTTCTAATTAAAGAATCTATGGATCACCAATATTGATAAACTATATAACATTACACGCGTCCCCAAATTCAAATGAATATGCATGTTCGATACACCAATTTGCGTTATGATATTATCGATACCGTGATCTCTAGTTTAATTATTTGAATCCCATTTAATCCAGATATTCGTCTCATATTACTATCACTCATGCTTATATAGGACTATCTCTCTAGACCTATACACGTTCATCGTCTCTCGGGTATCTCTCGTGCTACCTGTATGTCGACAATGATCTTTTATCTTCGTAACACACTGACGTTACTCTCTCCCTCGACCTTCATCGCTCTATCTCTCTCTAAGTATATCTCGCTCCCTGCTATGTGTCTCTAACTATGATTCTCCATGTGGAATCTCTTTCTCTCACACAAACACAAAACTTTGTCTCCCGGGGTCTCATTTCCCTCTACTATTCCCCTGTGTGCCACTCGCACACCCCTCATACAGAGATGTCTTTCGCTCCTTAGGTGTGAGAACCGACGACTCTTCCTCTTAAATATCTCTTTCTCACACACAAACACAAACTCTGTCTCCCAGGGTCTCATATTTCTCCACTGTTCTCTTGTATGTCGCTCACACACTCTCTCTCTCCCTAGAGATATCTTGCGTTCCCTCATATGTTTCTCTAGCTATCACTCTCATTTTGAAATATCTTTCTCTCTCATAGACACAAAACTCCATCTCTCGGGATCTCATTTCTCTCCGATATTTGTTTGTATGTGAGTCACATGCACCCTTTCTTCATCTCTCTCACACCCACACCCATAACTCAGCCTTCTGATCCACTCGACTCCTATCTCTAACGCACACTAGCTAGCATCTTTATCTTTCTATTTATCTGTTTCTCCATCAACCTTCTTTCATTTATAGGTTGATCTCTTTTGCACAATCGTTGTGCCTCACTCCCTCTGCTCGCCATAGATGCATGCTCCAGCCCACGCCACTATTTCTTAAAGACAAAAACACATGCTCAATTGTCGGGCCTTCTTCCCTGCATTCTCGCATGCATGCATATTGTCATACCGATCCGTCTCTCCCATGTCGTTGATCTTAGCTTATGACTTATGTCTTCTTTCTTTTATCTCGATCATGCGCGCGCGCACACACACACATCCCACGTATACATGTATACCTCTCACACATGCACGTTGAAGGTCTCTATGTCTCCATACGTAGTTAATTACCCTCAACCCTAACGCCACATCGAATCGTTCTCTTCTTGTGTGCACATAACTTCCGCCTGGATGGGTAAAACACACACTCACACTTAACAATCTCCTTCTAGCTACCCCCCCCCCTCTCACTCTTCCCCTATATCCCCGAAACCAATAAGACCATCCCTTCGTTTAATTCCCGCCTACATGCACCATCGATATATAGTAGTCTTCCTCGGTGTCTCTTGAACAAACACGTTCTCTCGATGTCGACTACTCTCACGCGCACACACCTTCTCTTCCCTCTCTACGGGCATTTTCTCTCTCGCACCCCATCGTTGG